>NC_054544.1:8202054-8502054 GCF_017654505.1 Polyodon spathula | reverse complement strand
TATGTTTACTTACAAATGTGTTTTATTACCAAAATTGAGAATTTAGAACTACTAAGTAGATAAAGAGAAAGAGACTAACTAAAACAAATAATTAAATCACAAGCTTTCAAGACCTCAGAGGTATCTTCTTCAGGTGAACATATAAAATAAATAGGGATTTTTTGTTGTGCACTTTTTTTTAAAATATATATTATAAGGAAATATGGCAGTTTTGCAGCTCTGTCCGAAAAACAAAGGGTTACACGTTGAAGCAATCTGGTCGTAGTTGATAGGGGTGCCAACAACTTTTATATGAATCACTTTTATGAGAAATACTGGGTTTCTGAACTATTCATAGTACAAAATACTGGGTTTCTGAACTATTCATAGTACAAAATACTGGGTTTCTGAACTATTCATAGTACAAAATACTGGGTTTCTGAACTATTCATAGTACAAAATACTGGGTTTCTGAACTATTCATAGTACAAAATACTGGGTTTCTGAGTTATTCATAGTACAAAATGTTACTTTGAATTACTTAGTATTAGTATGGTGGAACTACTTCTTTTACAGGTTTGAAGTTTGCAAAGTTCAACTTTCTTTGATTCACACACCCCTAGTCACCAAGATATATTTTACAAATTACCAGTATGTAAAAAAAATGCATCCTTTATTATTTGTTTAACAGTGCCAGTTATAAAACCTTTACATGTTTTGTATTAGTTGTGCACAAAGAAATAATTTACACGCGTTAATCTCAAGTGCAGATTATACAAATGGAAATGTAAACCCAGTGTAATGATTCTGAGGGAGTAGGATGCTGGTGGTGCAATCCCTGTGAGGATCCTACAGGAATGATTGAGTTCTGTATGCATTTTGTGTGCATGGCCTGTGTGTGACCATACTGTGTTGAGTTATTCCTCAGTTGAGTAATACAGTGTGAGACTGTATGTTTTGGGGTCCCCTCTCCATTCAGTATACAGTTCCTGAAATTCACTTTATTTTTCAGTTTCTGGATGTGCTCTTTAAATGTCAGTGTTCGGTCTAATGTAATCCCAAGGTACACTGGATGTTCATAGTGCTCAAGCATGGTACCTGCTCATGATACCTTCAGTTTTTGCTTGGCTTGACAGTGCTTCAGGTGGAAGGCGCTCACGTGTGTCTTGCTAGGGTTGGCAGTCAGAAACCACGTGTGACAGTATTCTCCTAGAGCACTCAAGGAGCTGGTTAGTATGCGCTCAATGTCCTCACATCTTTTCGATTGGGTGGCAATGCAAAGGTCATCTGCATAGATGAATCTTCGCATGTCAGGGAATTCTGGTAGGTAATTTGTGTAGATGTTAAACAGCAAGGGTGACCTGCACTGAACCTCGGGGCAGTCAATTCCGTTGACTATGCAATTGACTTTTCTGACCATGTACAGTGGCTTGCGAAAGTATTGACCCCCCTTGGCATTTTTCCTATTTTGTTGCCTTACAACCTGGAATTAAAATTGATTTTTTGGGGGTTTGTATCATTTGATTTACACAACATGCCTACCACTTTGAAGATGCAAAATATTTTTTATTGTGAAACAAACAAGAAATAAGACAAAAAAACAGAAAACTTGAGTGTGCAGAAGTATTCGCCCCCTCAAAGTCAATACTTTGTAGAGCCACCTTTTGCAGCAATTACAGCTGCATGTCTCTTGGGGTATGTATCTATAAGCTTGGCACATCTAGCCACTGGGATTTTTGGCCATTCTTCAAGGCAAAACTGCTCCAGCTCCTTCAAGTTGGATGGGTTCCACTGGTGTACAGCAATCTTTAAGTCATACCACAGATTCTCAATTGGATTGAGGTCTGGGCTTTGACTAGGCCATTCCAAGACATTTAAATGTTTCCCCTTAAACCACTCGAGTGTTGCTTTAGCAGTATGCTTAGGGTCATTGTCCTGCTGGAAGGTGAACCTCCGTCCCAGTCTCAAATCTCTGTAAGACTGAAACAGGTTTCCCTCAAGAATTTCCCTGTATTTAGCGCCATCCATCATTCCTTCAATTCTGACCAGTTTCCCAGTCCCTGTCGATGAAAAACATCCCCACAGCATGATGCTGCCACCACCATGCTTCACTGTGGGGATGGTGTTCTCGGGGTTTGCGCCAGACACAGCGTTTTCCTTGATGGCCAAAAAGCTCAGTTTTAGTCTCATCTGACCAGAGTACCTTCTTCCATATGTTTGGGGAGTCTCCCACATGCCTTTTGGCGAACACCAAACGTGTTTGCTTATTTTTTTCTTTAAGCAATGGCTTTTTTTCTGGGCACTCTTCCGTAAAGCCCAGCTCTGTGGAGTGTACGGCTTAAAGTGGTCCTATGGACAGATACTCCAATCTCCGCTGTGGAGCTTTGCAGCTCCTTCAGGGTTATCTTTGGTCTCTTTGTTACCTCTCTGATTAATGCCCTTCTTGCCTGGTCCGTGAGTTTTGGTGGATGGTCCTCTCTTGCCAGGTTTGTTGTGGTGCCATATTCTTTCCATTTTTTAATAATGGCTTTAATGGTGCTCCATGGGACATTCAAAGTTTCAGATATTTTTTTACAACCCAACCCTGATCTGTACTTCTCCACAACTTTGTCCCTGACCTGTTTGGAGAGCTCCTTGGTTTTCGTGGTGCCGCTTGCTTGGTGGTGCCCCTTGCTTAGTGGTGTTGCAGACTCTGGGGCCTTTCAGAACAGGTGTATATATACTGAGATCATGTGACAGATCATGTGACACTTAGATTGCACACAGGTGGACTTTATTTAACTAATTATGTAACTTCTGAAGGTAATTGGTTGCACCAAATCTTATTTAGAGGCTTAATAGCAAAGAGGGTGAATAAATATGCACGTACCACTTTTCCATTATTTATTTTTTAGAATTTCTTTAAGCAAGTTATTTTTTTCATTTCACTTCACCAATTTGGACTATTTTGTGTATGTCCATTACATTAAATCCAAATAAAAATCAATTTTAATTCCAGGTTGTAAGGCAACAAAATAGGAAAAATGCCAAGGGGGGTCAATACCTTCGTAAGCCACTGTATTTCAACAAGGAAACGTCAATTCCCAAGCAGGGAGAAGACCTGGACCATTTGCCATCCCTCAAGAGTCTTGCCAGTTTCAGTAAAATTGCACTTCTTATGCGTGAAGGAATTATCCTGATATAATATAAGGTATTATTCTAACAGATTTATCCTGTATGCTCAAATAAACATTACAAAGCTGCTGTAGTTGTGCCCCTGGCTGATATTATTCATCCACTAGCCATCCTATCTAGCTTTTTTTATCACATCTTTGTCACATTTTATAATGGTTTATTTTAACAACATTGTGTGATTCAAAAAGCTACACACAATGACTACTTGAAATAATAACAGCAATGTGTCAACATCTTTTCCTTTTTTATAATTATTGTCATTAAACATTTTTTTCAGTTTCATGTTTGACAAACATTAAAAAAAAAAAAAAATCAATATATGTATTTGTGGCAGGGCAAAAGCCCTGCACGTGTAAATAATGTATTGTTGTGTATATGCAAGTTTTACCATAATATTGAAATTAAGTAATATATGTTAGGTTTTTGTTGTTGTAAACAAAGTTGACAAGTTTTGTATTTAAGTTTGGCAGGGATGGGGTTAAACCCATCTCTGCAAATCTATGTGTGGAATGTCTAGTTGATCAATTAAGCCCAGCCACATGATATAAAAAAGGAGCTGGAAAGCCAGTTTTTTTTTGGTTTTGTTTTAGTTCCAGCAAGCATGCAGCTTCACAACTGTGTGGAGAACCAGGGTGAGTGAACTGTGCAGGGATTAATTTAAGGGATTTTGATCCATAACAGTTTAATTTAGAGTGTCAAAGAGTAAGTTCCGGAGCAGGACCTCCCTTTTAGTGGGAGCAGCGCTAAGCCAGTGATTTTCCCCACAGTGTTTTGTTTTGCATTTTTGGAGTTATTGTTTAGATTACACTGCCTCTGTGTATGTCCTCCTGCACTAGGGCTATCATTGCTGGTACCCTAGTGGCGGCAACCTGTCACTGCAATTTTGTGTTTGTTCAAATTAAACCTGGACACCTGAGTGGCGTTGTCAACTGCATCCCTCTGTCTCTCTCTCATCATTCAGCAGACACCCACAACACAAGTAGCAGGTACTAAAACCCCTGTTCCAGTAGTAAAAATAAAGCTGATCTCCCAAAACAGATTGTATGTAAATATAAGCCAGTCTATTACAGCACATTCTCTGTCAAACATCAGCTCCAGTAACTAACAATTCACTAAAAAAAACGAATGTTTATTTCAGCATCTGCTGTAACCACAGACTTACATAATGCAATAGGTCGTCCTTCGGTGCAATAACACAATGCTATGCTACATTACTCACAAAAATGTCTTGTGGCAGGTGCCAATTCTCAAAGGAAATAGCCACATTTACAAGCAATTTGTTTTAATATGAAGAGGCCCTGAAAAAGTCACCCTTAGTAAACTTGCTTAATAAATAAAAACAAGCCTAGACTTGCATATTTGGCTCAGTTATGGGAAACAAAAAAGCATTTCTGAAAAATAGACCTCTGTCCTTTACATATCATTGAACTGTTTTTCTAAGAAATTCTTAGTCTCAGTCTTATGAAAATAGTAAAGTGAAAATGGAGCCAAATAATTATGAAAATCAGTATTAACCTCCAGCACTTAATTATATATGACAGTGAAATAATAAAAAAGAAAAATGGCCCCTTACCAAAAGTATATTTCTCTAAGAATTCTTAGAGTAAAGAAATTAATTGAACTAAAAATTAGCCAATGGCGGCTATCCTACTTGAAAGAAGTTCTTTGAAGGTAATAATCATGCCATGGAATTTATGGAAATAAACTTTGACTTCATTAAATCTTGAATCTTCTTTAAAATTGCAATGTGATAATTAATTAAAACATGTTTAATTGTATAAGTAATTCTGGATGTGATTACTTTTGGAAAGCGGATTATGATTGTCTTTTTGATAACATAATCTAATCCCCTTATGATCAAAGTACAATACACGGGAACCATTAAATCGTCCAATAATATCCAGTTCCCACTTCCTTCCTTTCACAAAGCTCTAACTCATAAGTTATTTAAAGGTAAAATACTGTATTAACTGTCTAGTGTAATGTTATGAAAACTGTCTAGGACAGTTTCATGAAAATCAAATTATCATTGTTTTATTTAAAAGCTTTTTAAATAAATAATCAGAAAGTTATTTGTAAATAGGAGCCGAAGAAGTTTTTTTTTTTTCATTTGGAGCAGACGTATTTTACTATAACGTACGCCAATTGTACAAGAAGCATGGCAATCTTTCTTGAGTAACAATTATTTGTATACTAACCTATCAAAACCCGCACAACTATATCTTTGCAATGATTGCCTTGACTACGAATTCATCAATAATGTAACTGACAGAATCCGTCTAGAGTAGGGGTGCACAGCGAACCCATTACTGGTACTTGTAATCATACTTGCACTTGGAAACGAATACTCGTACAAATACTCGCACTTGGAAACCAATACTCGTACAAATACTCGCACTTGGAAACCAATACTCGCACAAATACTCGCACTTTTAATAATAAATAAAAAGGTTGAACAAACACAAAACACTTTTACACACAAAACAGCATGTTGGCCAAAACAAACAAAACAGACATGGAACAAACAAGTAACTGTAATTGTTATATTTGATTTGAGCTTTTCTCTTTACCTCATGACTCATGTCTCTCATTCTGTCTTTAAAATATTAACCAATGTCAGCCAAAGCTCCAGGTTTTTATACATGTGACCGGCTCCAGATTAGTAATAAATTAATCAATCTGGAGACAGTCACATTCTGCATCAGTTTAGCATGGATAGGGAATTTTAATTTATCCACATTTGTATTTGAATTGTCAAGGTAAGGTAGGGTGCAACACAAGTTGTCTATTGTACATTAATTTATGATATAATACAATACTGACAGCAAAGGCAGCATCCATATTGTAATGATTAACCATCAACAAAGTCCAAATAAAGGTACTTGCAGATACTTGCTACTTAGGGTTAGTTTTATATGTGTGCATTAATGTCAGATGCATAGATAATTACCTATAACTATATTTAATTGAGCATGGGGACACTTAGATGTCTCTAGTTGAACATTGAGTCAACCATCTATGTGTAATGATATTGTAATGCTACAGCATTATTAATCAAAAATATATTTTTGTGTGTTTTTATAATGTGATTTTAGGTCATATTTTGGACTTGGTCGATTGCAGTAGGCTGCTTAAAAATTAAGTGGAAGTAACCATAAAGTTATTTTTAGTTTAAGAACACTGATAACGATTGGGAGGATTGGTTTCACTGATTGTTTGAGCACAAATAAAACAACACCTGCAGGTAAAATGCTAAAGGCTCATAGTGATGTAGTGATTATCATTACATTTTGTCATCAAACAAAACTGAAGTCTTAATCAATTTTGCGCATTTAAACTGCTGGAAGCTCTTTCAGTTTAAATTAAAGTTTGGAGCCTGCAGTTACATTTTAGGGTATGTAAAATTGGATAGATTGAAAAATCCATGAAAATAAACTAATTCATGTCAGTGGAAGACATCCATTAGATTTTCGTCTACAGTCCAGCAAAATGATGTGACGTTCTTCAGTTTTAAAAGAACACTGTTTGCGTTTGTACAAAAGCACCGTTATATAGAAAAGTATATTAATAACAAGCACTATTAAAGCAACCAATATCCTCAGTGTTGAAATAACATTTCCATATTCACTGCTGCTGAATTTCTTTTTAGTATCTCATTTTGGAATCTATCTTGCATCATTCAAATCCAATGACAGATTGACTGGTAGAATTGCACAGTTCAAAATTATGTGGCGTTGCTAAGCAGAGACTGATCTTGTATTCATTGTTTTCATTGTCCAGTGCAGTCTTTATAACCTCTTATATTCTGTATGCTGTTTAACTATCTGTAACCAAATCATCGAGCATTACCACTACCAGCAAATACCCACCAAGACCAACATCTTAAGATACCCTATTATAATTGCCTGAGACTAATCAACCTTTTTTTTAATAAAATGAAACTATGCACCATTTCAGTGGGTAATAATATGTCCTGGATGTGTTTTATTTGAAATACAGATAACATTTCTAAGTCAGTTTACCTTTAGCTGTATTCCCTCTTTATAAATTCATCATTACATGGATATCATTAATAAACAATGAGAGCACCAATGCTCTAAAAAAAAGACACTTGTAGAACATAAATTTTTGATAGCTAGGGAGCTGATACTTTAGACAGTAAAATTAGTATCTGTTGTCAGTCTGCCTGATTTCAATATCGTTGAATAGTAGAAAAGCTAACACCCAGCTCCCAAGCTTGCTAATTAATTTACTGTGATTATCAGCATCATAGGTCTTGCTCAGATATATAAAATGCCCCAGCCATTCCACATATTACTGTATTTTTTAAGCTTAATAATAAATAATTAGTGCAAAATAAAATCTTCTCCACTGATAATGGATATATTACACAGTATAAATACAAACCATATTACCTATTGTATGAAACTGCTTTTTCAGAGTTTATTTCAAATAGTTTACTCAAGAAAGTAACATTTTTTGAGATGTAAATCTTGTTTTTAAAAGGAACTGTGGCAGTATCAGCACTGCTTGCCACTCATAATCTTGCAAACTGGACAACCAAGGATAAGGTGTTCCTGGGAAGGTACATGATCCCTCGAAAGGGAGGAGGGCCTGCACAGAACTGCAGTATGTAAACGGTGTGTATGGTGGCAAGCACCCAAGAATCTGAGGTGCACCAGTATTGTAGCTGGTGTTGAGAGAAGGGGTGGGTCTGAGGCCGCAAGCCTTCAGGGGCTCTGCTGGGGCTGCTGAGGCTGAGGTGGAGCCTGCACTGGAGACTGCCTAGAGCGGCATTGGAAGTGCCTCACTGAGAGCTGCTGCGCTGGGGCCCCTCGTTTGGCATTTCTCTGTCCTTGCAGGCGGCCCCAGTTAAGCTGCCATGGCGATGCCTCAGGTCGGCACAGCGGGGATCGGAACCATTTGTGTCACCGTATGGGTCACGGACGGACATCAGCGCCTCATCCTCTCCCATGTCGGTGCACGTGAAGGGAGCATTGAGGCCATCTGTCAGGATGCCTCCTGTTCTCAGTGAGAGCATTGCAACATCTCCTCCACTGCTGGCCCGAACATATGGCCAGTGGAGATAGGCGCATCAAGCAAGGCAGACTTGTCTGTAAGCAGGACCCTGGCCTGGGACAGCCAAAGCTGTCTGTGCGCCACTATAAGGCTTGCCAGGCTTTGACCCAGGGCTTGCCATTCAAAGCCTGATATTTGCAGCAGCATACCTGAGATCAAATGTACTGGTTCAGGGAGGGGCGCCGATTCCAAAATGCCATCCAGGTAGGCAGTAAGGACACCTGCCATGTTGGCCAGGCACATAGCTTACGCTTCAGTTGCATATGCCTTCTTAAGGTGGGCCTCTGTTAGTCTGCATTGGCCATTAGGGCATGCAGGGTCCTTAGACAGACCTCCTACCAGTAGGGCTCACACCATGACTGCAAATGTAGAATCCACCAGCGGGAATTCCGCTAAGCCCAGTGCCCCCGTGCTTTCCAAGGAAGCCAGCAAGGCTGCTTGCTCCAAAATACACAGCGCTGAGGCCAGGAGCACAGGACAGGTTGGAGGGGGGAAGCCTACACCATCTAAAGACAGAACACTGCTGTTCAAGCACTGCCATCCAGGGAACCTGGTGAAACTTGAAGACTCGCTCCATAAGCGCCTGAATTGAGCTTGAAAGAGGGGTAACACCAGTCTCTGTATCTTCAGAGCTGGGGCCCGTCTCCAGGGTCAGCTCTTGGACCGCCTTCTCCTCCTGTAGGGTGGAGTCACCATCCCAAGAAGCCTCGATTGAAATCACATCCAGTTCCTCCTCACTCATTGCCATGTCATGCTCTGAGGACGACCATCGTAAGGGTGAGGTTGGTCCTGGGGCAGGTGCTGGAGGTGGAGCCGGGGTCAGAGCAGGTGAAAGAGCCTGCTGCCTCGTCAAGTACTCCAGAACCTTAACCATCTGGCTCTTCAGTTCTGAGTTATCCTTTGCCTGCTTCATGTGTCTCACTCGCTTTGTGCTCCTTGAAGGAGACCTTCAGTGGCTGTGAGATCGACAGGCTGGAGCCTGCGCACAGGGAACGCTCTGCGATGAGCTCGAGGACAGATGGAGGAGGGGGGAAGCCGCACCAGTGAACTCTGCAAGCCTCCTGCACAAGGTCTGTGGCTGGGACGCTGAGCAGATTGTGCAGAACATCTCGTCCTCCAAGGTGGAGGCAGTGAGCTGCATGCCCAGGCACCGTATACAGAGGAGGTGCTTGTCCTGTGGGGGAGCATTCCTCCGCAGGACGTGCAAGGGTGAAATGTGGATATTGTTATTGCTGTACTGAGGTGAAGCACCAAGGCATGGAGCATCTAAGCATTGGGGACACCAAAGTACCAAGGCACTGAGGCACTGGGCAAGAGTGTCTAGCCTGGACCACTCGCAGTCACACAACCGGTACAGCGCGTCACTTGCAACGGTGGAACACAGCCTACAGAGGACTGGGGCACCGAGCACCGAGGGCGCAAGCACCAAGGGTATTGGGCAAGGGTGCCTAGTCTGTACAGTGTGCAGTCACACAACCGGGGCAGCAGACAGAGGGCACCAAAGCATGGAGCACTGAAGGTACTGGGCGAGGGTGCTTTTGTCTGGACCGCATGCAGTTACACAACCGGGCTGCACGTAGCTTGCAGTGGAGAAGAGCACAGCCTACAGACAGTACTTTGTAAAAATACTTTTTTTTTTTTTACTGTAAAGCAGTAATAAGAAAGACACAGGTACACACACAGTAGTTAACAATGGGGGGAAAAACCGGTTAGGAAAACATATTTAATTCCCATTTCCAGGAATAGGTAATCCGCATTAATGAACTGCTTAACATTCACATATTAGATTTGCTCTGGCTTTATAAGAAAATATTATAAAAGCTGGGGACACATGGTTTATGTATATGATAATGGAATATAATGCTGACGATAAAGGAATAAGCCTGTGGTGACAGTGAATTTTAAATGGATTAGTGTTTTTGTTGAAGTGCTTTACATGGATATAAAATGATTAGGCATATAATTAAGTGGGATCAATTGTATTGTTTGTATTTTTGTTATAATGTTTTAGCCAGTTTTTGAAAATGTAATTTCACACAATCATGCTCTCCTGGTAATGTTAATTTACTTGGCATTAAGGTTGTGTTGTGATATCTGGAATGCAAAGCAGTATTCTGCACAAAGAATGTTCCTGTTCTCAATATGCATTTTTGATTTGTTTTTTGTTTTTTTTGTTTTTTTTTACATTTAAACCGAAGTCGCTAGAATCTCACAGAGAAGGGTAGCACACTGAAAATACGATGTTCACATCTCAAATGGTTTAGGAGATATTAATAGTTAGAATTGTGACAACAAAATAAATTAAAAAAAAAAAAAAAAACATAGTACATTCTGAAAAAGATTTTAAAAGTGGTAGGCAATTTCTGCTGGGGAATTTTAATAAAAATCAGAAGCTTGGAACAAATTTGACTTTTTCCCTTAACACAAAGTTAAACTATGACACTTACTTTAGCCCATAATGAAAACAATGTATGTTTTTTTTTTTTTTTTTTTTTTTTTATATGAATAAAACATAACTTTGACATTTAGCAATACACAAGTGTTACCAGCGTTCCATGAACATGCAAGACATCCTATTGAACACTGAATGTTGCAGTATGCTATCCAGCATAAATTATGCAGTATGTACATACATCTGTCTTACATTGTCTGTGATGTTTTAAATGGCGAGTATTTTCAGATGATTGAAATCAATCTGCTCTCAACACACAAACTTTAGACATTGTTAAAAACATACTGATTCGTACAGTAGGTTTTGCCATATGACCAGAGACTACCTATTTGGCTGATCTTGAGTCAGTACTGAAGCTGTTCCACCCCCAAGGCAGATCATCTTCTCACAGTGAATGGGTTCTAAGTGACCAAACAATTCTTGCTGATAGATTTTTTTTAATTACTGTGCTGCAGCTTACTGAATAGTAGTAGCAGTATGCAAATGTGTTTTATTAATATATGTTAATGTGAACCATAAAATAACATCAGCCTTTTAAGACAGCATCAGGTGTATTTAGTTACCTTGTCTAATTGTTGTGTTTTTTTTGTTTGTTTGGTTTTTTTGTTTACTCAAGCGATTAATTAAAATGATCCTCCTTAAACTGTCTTTGTGCTTGTTTCGACACTATGCGTGTATGCTTTGAAATGGTTAAATTGCTAAACTCCACCGCATTTGCTTTCAGTGAGTCAGTCTTGGGGTATATACTGTAGTCCAGTTTCTTTACCATCTGTTTGTTCTACTTGTCACTGTGTTTTTCATGGTCACAGTGACCCACAACAGCATGCTGCTCTGCAGTGTCAGGCATATCACAATTCTATTTCCACTGAACTGGTTTATATAAAGGATAGTTATCAATATCAATATATTATATTATAGTTATCAATATTATATCCCAAAGCTATCGCTGCGAGTTCCTCAAGAATATAATATATTAAAAACAATACAGACTCTCTTTATGACATTTTATTATCAATTACAAAACTGAATGATCCACTTTGCTGACCTGTGTCTTTCGAGTATGAGGTTAGAGGGCAAATGACTATAACTTTTCTATGATCAAATTCTTAAACTAATTCGTGGTGGCCTCACTGAAGCACATAACTGTATTAGCATTTGCTGATTCTGTTTAAGAAGTGCTACTCAAGCAATAGAACCCTTATTAGTGGGCATTGTCATCTGGTGGTTGGAAAGGTAAGACTACAGACAAAGGTAATGTCTGACTACCATTACAATTTGAAACAAGATAAACACTCTTTATTGTTATTTACAGAAACACATGTATTTCTATTGTATGAAATTATATCTAGTGCTATAGTAAATTAAATACACATCTTTGCAAGCCATGCTATCAGCTCATCTTGAACTTCCTTGGACATTTGACCTGGAGAGTTAAACTGTCTCCGTCGCTTCAGCTGCATCTTCCCTGTCATTTATGAGCCAGCTGCTTCCTTATTGAGTGACATTGCATGCGTCCAAGTGTAATGGTTTTCTGATAATAACACATGGAAGCTGAAAAGGTTTTGCTCCTAATGTAGTACCAGCTATCATATTATAAAATGAAAATATAATGCAACTGCAACACCAGTAAGATTTATAGAATTATTGTTGTTGGTTTCAATACATTTAAGTAGCATTTTTTTTGCTGAACCAAATCTATTTGTAAAATTAAAACTGTAGGTTGTGACTCTGCATGTAAAAGGGCTATGTAATAACTTTGATTAAAACTAAAATCAAACCTTATTCAATGTATTTACATTATGTATAACCACATTCAATGACCACAACAAAAGACCAGCTCCAGATAAAAATATGTTGTGTGAGAACAAAACACTAGACTGGCGTACATATTTGCAATCGCATTTGTGGTCCTGAGTAAACTGGTCTGGAACAAGTTTAAAAAATCAACAAAAATATCTACACATAAGGAAAATACAAATCTAAATACATGTCTTTTTTATTCCTTATTCAAAGTATATAAATTATATAAAAATATTTATATAAAAGACTTAGCTGGTTTACTTACATCTGTCCAGAGTCTCATCAGAACTGTCTGGACAATCTGTTTCTCCATCACAGAGCCAATTCTCAGAGATACAAGTCACTTGATCGTGGCAAAGAAATTCATCCACATCACATGTGATGTGTTCTGGAAATAAAAAAAAGGAAAATGATAAAATTAAATTAAATTGAATGATCAATGAGATGGATAAATATATATTTTATGGAAACAGAATAAAGTTAGAATCACTGAACCTGGAAGTTCAAGTAATGTAGTACATATGACCCCTTGACCTTCACAGTAGGGGGGGGGGGGGGGGGGGGGGGGGGGGGGGGGGGGGGGGGGGGGGGTGTGTTGAGGCAAATGGGCCAACAACGGTACTACAAGATCAATCACTATTACCAACAACCACTTCCATCCACAGGAATTATGAAGGTTGAAAGGGAGTAATAAATGTTTTATAATAAAATATTCTATGTCAAAAAAATTATACTGGATAACAATTCGCTTATGACTATTGTTATACTCAGAAGAAGTAATATGAGTCTTCCCGAAAAATAATAATAATAATAATAATAATAATAATAATAATAATAATAATAATAATAATAATAATAATATAACCACTGTCAGATTTAAATAGAAAATACAAGGTTAATTGTTTTAAAATTTACATCCTCACCACAGAGCTAGATTTCTAGTAAGTTCTCCTGTACTAAATGCTTCCATTCAAACAGCCATGCTAATTGTGTGGTTATGGCTGCCCCTCTTTAGGGAAATTAATATTTTTGTATGCAACATATGGGTTTCAGGTTTTCAGCATTTGTTAGCAGGCCTATGTGTACAGGTGTTACTTGTAAAGTGTTTGTTTACATTGATAATTGAGTTGGGCCAGCATAGAAACCCTGTACCATTGAAAAGAAGATCCACATCATGTGGAATCTAATCTAATCAGACAAGCGGTTCCCTTGATATAACTTTCAATAGTTGCAATTTTACATAAACATTATAAGGAATAACTTGGACATGAGACAAATGATTCCGAAAATACAGTTATAAGAAGCCTGAACTCAGACAAAATTAGGTCACCATGATCTAGACTGACACAATTTAACTCAATAATGTGTTAAGGAATGTCCATAATAATTGAATGAATGGTTATAAATCTTAAGGTATAGGTAATGTGCTTTTGAGATGCACAATCCTACTAGGAATGATACATACATTGAAGGTTATAAACATGGAATTTGCCCATGTATCTATTTCAAATGTGCTTTTTATGAATTCAGATTATGAAAAAAAAAAATATATATATATATATATACAGTGGCTTGCAAAAGTATTCAGACCCCTGACCAATTCTTTCATATTACTGAATTACAAATGGTACATTGAAATTTTGTTCTGTTCGATATTTTATTTTAAAATACTTAAACTCAAAATCAATTATTGTAAGGTGACATTGGTTTTATGTTGGGAAATATTTTTAAGACAAATAAAAAACTGAAATATCTTGCTTGCATAAGTATTCAACCCCCACACATTAATATTTAGTAGAGCCACCTTTCGCTTTTGAGCCACTCCAATGTTGCTTTGGCCTTGTGCTTGGGATCATTGTCCTTCTGAAAGGTGAATTTCCTCCAAAGCTTGAGTTTTCTAGCAGTGTGAAGCAGAGTCTCTTGCAGTATTTTGTTGTATTTTGCTCCATCCATTTTTCCTTCAATTGTAACAAGATTCCCAGTCCCTGCTGATGAGAAGCATCCCCACAGCATGATGCTGCCACCACCATACTTCACTGTAGGGATGGTGTGTCTTGAGGCATGGGCAGTGTTAGGTTTGCACCACACATAGCGCTTTGAGTTTTGGCCAAAAAGCTCTATCTTGGTCTCATCTGACCACAAAACCTTTTCCCACATCGCAGCTGGGTCACTCTCATGCTTTCTGGCAAACTCCAGACGTGCTTTCAGATGGCACTTTTTGAGTAACGGCTTCTTTCTTGCCACCCGCCCATACAGGCCAGTGTTATGCAGAGCTCTTGATATGGTTGACTGGTGTACCATTACTCTACTCCCAGCTACTGAACTCTGTAGTTCCTTCAAAGTGATTGTTGGCATCTTTGTGGCTTCTCTCACAAGTCTCCTTGTTTGAGCGTTGAGTTTTGAGGGACAGCCTTTTCTTGGCAGTGCCTGGGTGGTGTGATGCAGCTTCCACTTCCTGATTATTGATCCAACTTTGCTCACTGGGATATCCAAACACTTCGATATTATTTTGTACCCTTTCCCTAATGCATTTGTATTACTTTATCTGTAACTTCTGTAGAATGCTCTTTGGTCTTCATTTTCCTTCAGATTCACAGCCTTACCAATGATCCTTCAACAGTGGGGTTTTTATCCAGAAAATGTGACAGCAACTTTAATGGTTCACAGGTGGAGGCCAATGGTAAGGTAATTGTGTCTTCGTTAGGGCAATTTCTTTCATCGGTGCAAACTGGGATCTTCCACAGCACAGGGGTTGAATACTTTTGCAAGCGAGATATTTCAGTTTATTATTTTTCTTAAAAACATTTCCCATTTAAAACCAATGTCACCTTACAATAATTGATTCTGAGTTTCAGTGTTTAATAATAAAATATCAAACAGAACAAAATTTCAATTTACCATTTGTAATTCAGTAATATGAGAGAATTGGTCAGGGGTCTGAATACTTTTGCAAACCACTGTATATATGTAAAACTTCTAGCAGGAATCTTCCCCTTTACAAAGCCAATGATTGCTTTAGAAGAAAAGCAGGAAAGTTTAAAACAACTGCCAAAGTATATATTTCATACAATGTTACTTCTTCTGTCAATGTCATGTTTCCCAGTGCTTTACTGTCCTGTTGGTTGGAAGTGCACATATGTGCTGGGCTTCAAGGTTTCCCAATAGTGTCTGTCAAGGCAGTTTTATAATCATTCAAATATGACATTGTCCATATGTTCTCTTCTGTAAGCTCAATGTATTCCTTAGCCCAGTCTGGAGAGGAGTTATGGCAATATAACCAATTACTCATTCCAGAGATGCTGTATGAAATATTAACACCCCATCTCAGTCACGGTTGTTTCCAGGATATTGTTTTTTTTTTACTTGTATACTATTTTTCGCTTGAAAAAAAAAAAAAAAACTGTGGTGGATAGAGTTAGATATAGCATACAGTGTACCCCAGACTAGAAAATAGAGCTTGATTTAGCTAATATGGCACAAGAGTGTGAACACAAACAAAAAGCTACTTTTATATTTGGTATATTATATTTGGGTTCATTTTATTTGGAGTGTAATCACTGTTTAGATTGTAAAAGTGGTGCAAAGTTAACAGTGTATTTCTAAAAGAACGTACATAGTATATATGTGTACAGATTGAAACCAAGGGATTTGATAAGACTTCACAAGACTCTATGTACTGCATGAAGATTCTGTTTTATTAATATTTAAAAAGTTTTCCAATGTTAAGAGATTTCAGCCACTGTTCTACTAATAGGGGGTTGTTTTGCTTTCAAGGTTGTGCATGCTATCCTCCCCTTTGAAACAAATTTACAGACGAATGGACAGAAAGACATTTTTCTTCCAGATTCAAGGTCAGGATGGGATGTGACTTAACTTGAATGTCAATTCTTGGTGAAATATGGGGTGCCAGCAGGGACATAAAGGGAATTCATATTTCATGTATGTACATTGTGTTTGACCATATATTAAATATACTGTTAAACTGCACTGAGGAATAAAAATGCAAATACTGTATGATGTTATTTATACAACAGGATTGTAATGACATGCTAGTAATTTCCTTGACTAAAGAATGTTTTCAATTATTCTTAATTAAATTTTTCTTTTTTTACAATATATTTAAAACGCTTATCTCTCTTGCTAATTATTATAACTGGCTGATAAGGGCACAGGATTAATCCACTGAGCTACAACATCTCATTTACAAATGTGTATTGTATTGAACATGATAATAAAAAAAAAAAAAAAAAACGGAAATCCAAAATATTGGAGTGGCTAATCCATCGAAATACTGTTCTATTTACATAAAGCTTATACTTCATACCTGCATAAAATACGTCATTCCAAACCGATTCATTTTATTACAAAAAATAACAGTGCTCCTGATAGTATATGAATCTCCTGAACCTAATTGCCTTGGAAGTACACTTATTTTTGATCCCTGGAGCCAGCATTGCCACCACTGTGTGTACTGATGTACCAGGGAGGCTGAACACCAGCACTACACTTCAGCCATAAACACTGGGACCAATTGAAAATTCACATTACATAGGAAAAGCAATGACGGCTTGTATATTGCAAACCAGGGTAAACTATGGTACTGCATCGTACAACCATAGGTAAACACAGTAAAACAACACCTACATACTGTGGTAAACCTTCATAAGAGGCTGCATATAAACACTGTGCATGTTTAATATTAATATAATATACTGTATAATATATCTCCATGTACTGGATGCTAATATCATAATAATACCAATATCAATGACATAGAAGGCCAATTAATTTTTTGCATTCACTATAAGTGAATAGAACTGATTTGCCATTGCATAGAATGACCCTATGTAAGTCACTGCCATAATATGAAAACAGATTCATTTCAAGGGCAATTAATTACACATAGTGCTTATTTATAAGAGCTGACATCCCTATTAAACACATTTTAATTAAATCGCTATTTCAGATATGTTTCTGAACAGGAAAATCACCTGTCTTTTTTTTTTTTTTTTTTTTTTTTTAAGCACTAGGGTGCTTAATCCAACCATATGTCTTACTGTGAGAAGGAAAGAAAACTCAAACATTACAAAAAAAGATTTGCAAATGCTCTATTTGTGTTTGAAAGTAAAGGAAGGAGAAAGGGAAGCAACCATGCTTCAAACTGGAAAACCTAGAAAAAAGAAAAGGGCACTTGTGTAAAAACCTTTTCAGCATTTGTCTTTGAGAAACTGACAAAACTATGCCTTACTAGATTACAGTTTTTGGTATAATAGGATACACAATAGAACCACAGAATTACGAACACCAAACCTACAAACTAACCAATCTACCAAACACACCACATTCAACAGGAAGTATGCAATCACTGAACCATGCATGCAATGCCACCAGAAAGGCACTCCTATAAGAGGCGTGCTGGTCATGGAGAAGGCAAATTTACTGTATATGATAATAGGACGATTATGAATACATTTATTTTTACAATTAGACAATAGATCTGTATCATCAATAACTAAAGCAGGTAAGGCATTATAGCTTATAGTAGTATAAAGCAAATGGTGTAGTATTAAAATGCAAAAGGCTGAATAAATGGCATCAAGAACAATTGTATATTCTTTAGTTGTAAATGGATAATCATATTTATTTAAAAACTGAATATAAATTAACAGTGATCCATCATGATTAAATAAGTCTGTTAGAAATATAATGCCTTTACTAATACAATTTTCAAAGTATAGGGAGTTACGTTTGTAGATAATGAACTGACTATTCCATATACAGTATTTATGGGGTGAAAAATTATATTTGAAAATGATATTTTATGAAACCAGTCCCTGTGCATGAAAATCAGTTACCTTTAAGGGAAGCTTTTAAATATCAAAATCACATTTTAATAGAAATTCTAACCCTCCACATGTTTTAAACATTAAGATGGGAATCGCAAACCAAATGATTCCTTTATCACACAGAATTTTCTTAATCCAATTCATTTTAAAAGTACTACTGATGGAAGAGAAAGACATTGCATTTAGACCCCCCTCATTCATTTTTTTTTACAAAGCAAATTTCTATTTATATATTCACTTTTATTACGCCATATAAATTTAAAAAGCAGACTGTCCACAGATTTACAAATCTGGGGAAAGACAGGGAAGGAAAAGGCTGGGTATACAATTCTGGAGATGCCTGCTGTCTTAGAGATAAGTACCGTACCGTAAATGAATCGATCCCTTCTCAACGAGTTATCAAAAATACATCTGGCTTTTTAAAAAGCATTTTCTTAAAAATTATGATGACTGCTACATTGTTTGTCTTTACTAATTAGATTTCCAAGATAATTAACCTTAGCTTTAATTTCAATACCACTGATTACTTGTAATGGTTAGTTAAATGTTTACTTAATTTGAGAGCTATAAGCCTAGTATTAAATTTGAATTGTTACCATTTGTTGGTGGGAGAGAATCATCAGAATTAAGAACCAAAATCATATCTATAATTTCTTTAGAAAATTCTTCATTATCAAGTAGAGAGCAGTTTAATTTCCAATAACCAAGACTGTATTTACAGACAACTTTTGATGGGTGATTAAACTCTATAACGATAGCATGATGATTAGTAAGAGGAGAGGGGGTAATTGATACGTTACCAGTATATGTTATTAAATTATCTGTCACTAATCAAAGATTCATTCTGGATTTAGCAGAGTCAGACTGGTTTGACCAACTAAAGAATGTACGATCATCATTGAAAAATCTCCAAGCATCTGTAAGATTAAGTTACAGCACATATCTAAAATATTACTGCTCAAACCTAACTGACATAGAAATCAGTCGGTGGTATTATTTGGTATCTCATTGAAGCTACCTCCAATAACCAAAACAGCATTAGGGAAAAGAGTAAGAAATTGTTTTAACCTGTTGGAAGTATTGTTAAAAAAATATTGTTACCTACACATTACAAATAATAAAACAAAAATCATCCAATTTCAGAACTAAAGTAATACACCGACCCTCAACATTTGCCCATCATTCTACCACAACCCCCTCAAAGTTAAGGTTTAAGAAAATTGCAACACCTGCAGAACGATTAGTGCCATGACGAAAGAAAGCATTTTCCACCCCACTGAGTTTCCCAGAATTTCACATCAGAATCAAGGGATTGTGTCTCCTATAATAATAATTAAATAACATCTTATTATTATTATTATTATTATTATTATTAGTAGTAGTAGTAGTAGTATTCTTCTTCTTCTTCTTCTTCTTCTTCAGTTATTTGTATTTATGTATTTATTTATTCGTTCAGGAAATAACATTGTATTCTTTTAGAATCAGTAAGCTTTATTAAACTATAGTAAAAAGTGGGCACCATGAGACAAGGACTTCTGAGTTGGAGATGCATTTCCCTTCAATAAAAGCAAAGCGCTCTCTGAAGCCAGCTCTTCTGCTACCCTTCCTAGCTTTTTCAACCAAAGGCCACAGTTTCTGTTTAAGTTCCTTATCCTCCAAAGTTAAATCCTCAAACATTTTCTTGAGTCTTGCTCCTGAGCAAAGGACTAGTTTTAGAGTCCCTCCAGATCTGGTCACGGCAGGTACTGAGTATCAATCGCACAATAAATCTTCTTGGTTGCCCAGTAAGTTTCTTTGTCCTAGTCTGTGTACAACATCAACAGGTATTTAATTTTTCAGCTACAGCGGGGGAAATTTAAGAACACATCTCAATGATACTTTTTTTAATGTCTTCTGTGTGGTCTTCTGGGATCCCCGCAATCCTTAGATTCTATCATCTTTTGTGTCTTTCCATGTCCAAGCATCTATACTTCAAAGAAGTGTTTTCATTCCTCAAAGCCCTTATTTCCTTCTTGAGTAAATCAATTTTCTGAAATACATTACCACATTTTGAATTCAGAGACTCAAAAGAACAAGACAGCTTCTCTGATAGTGTTATGAGCTGTAAACATACTTCCCAAGGTAACCAGCTTGTTTGTAGTGTTTTCACATGTTTTGGTTAAAGCAGTTGATTTGATGGACAACGACACCTGAGCCTTCTGCCAGTTCTGTTGTCAATTCAACTCTTGTCTTCTTTCTGTTCCTTAAGGATATTGTCTTCAAGTATTGAATATCCTTGTTAGACAGCTTTTTAGGTCTTTCAGTCCTGGGTTTGTCAATTACAAATGATTTTTCTCTGTACTTGTTGATTATACTTTCGATACCACACCTTGAAAATTGGGTGATGCAAGTTATTTCACTCCATGTATTTCCTTCTTTATGCAAGTCAAGGTTGTTATGATAGTATAAAACACTAATGGAGGCTTTGATTAAATTGTTGATGCTCATAATGCATCAGAGTAGAAAAATGCAACCTGTATAAGACTTTTGCACAGCAGTGTATGTAGGGAACTCTCCTTACTCTTCTCTAAGTTGTAAGCACATATCTTCTAAAATCAGTTCCTGAGGTATCTCCTGCTGCTGTCTACAGGAATAGTCTGTACTTTCTCCTTTCTTTTTTCAACTCCGAGCCTCTCACTTTCATATGTGTAGATGGAATCCCCAAATGTAGCCAGCTTATTTTCGACTGTTCCACCTAACCTCAGATCAGTGTTTACTGTGTGCCACGTTGTTTTCTCAGAAGCTGTTGGCCATTTAACTCCAGGCTTGTGCCCGTTAAGATTCTTTTCTCTCTTACGCTGGTTCATCTGACCAGGTTCACAAGGATCATTAGGTTCATCACTAGTTGTGTTTATGCAAGTCTTCCTCTCATCTATGACAGGGGTGCTGATATCCTGCAAACTGTGGTTTGCTTCCTGTCGCTGGATTTCATTTGACTGATTTGACTGACTTTGTAAAAAGTATTGATCAATGCGAGGCCCTTGTCCCTTCTCCCTTATTCTCCATTGATGAATCTTCAAACCCCTAACCGTTGTCACTTTGCTCCAGCCACAGACACAAACCTGGAGATCCATGTCTTTGCTAACTGCAGATCTTGAGCTAGTCCTTTGCAAACTATTCTCCGTTCTCATATCCGATTTCTTTCCTAAGTCGTTAACCATGTTGTCAAATCTTGAGTCATCTTCCTCCCCCGCTCGCGCAGACTCTAGGGGTATGTTTTTCTTTAATCTCTTATAAGCCTGGGGCGGGTGTCTCCAGTTCCATTTGAAAACACAGAGCTGGATACTGCCAGATAGGATGGCTAACCCCTGCCAGCCCCAATGGTGTCTATTTCCTCCTGTCAGCTGTCTCTCCAGGCTGTCAGAAGGTCTTTCCCTTGTCGCCAGCTGTACTATTCACAGTAGTCACTAGACGTGTCCAGATCTTCATGATTTCCATTACATGAGCGTAGGTGTTAAAACTGCATGCTGATATTGGACTCAGCTCTCGCCAAGATTAGCACCAACTAAGACATAGCTTATTTTACTATAAACTAATGTGCTATATCTGATGATGTAGATCTCCTTGTGCCTGGTGTTGATGGCTGCAGTGTAATGCTGGCTCCAGGGATCAGCCTATTTTGCTGCACTGGAGCATTAGCACACACAAGAGCTGCAATGCTGGCTCCGGGGATCAACCACAATGCGGCCCCCCTAGCGCATCAGCATGACAACCGTCTGGACTGAGCTGAGTAGGGTACTTCTCTGGGGTCTTCAAGTGGGCACCTTCCATCCTTGATGTTTCGTTGACTAGCCCACAACACCTTAACTTAAGACAGTTAAAAACTAGAAACTTTAAAAAATGTTTTTTGTTTAATAAAATAATAGTAATATTGATATTTACGAGGGTTACAATATGAAAACAAAACAGAAGTACTGCAAGACATCATTTAATTTCCCCTGTTGACTCCATTTGAACTGTTGAATTACCTCGGGGGCACAAACTTGGAGGTAATTGAGCCCCCGATGTTGAATATGTGTTATATATATACTATATATATTATTATATATATATATATATATATATATATATATATATATATATATATATATATATATATATATATATATATCAGTTTCTAGTAAAAAGAATAAGATGAATACGGTAAATTTAAATTACATCGTTTGGAGCAATTTTTCTTAATCTTATGGTGATTAAAAGTAAACCTGTGCATCTCTTTCTTGATTGCCTGCTTGCATGACAAGATGAGAAATGATATAAACTAATTAATATAGTGTCTGTATGGCGTACATAATACCTGCTTCTCATGTTTTGAACATTACCTCTGTATGCATTGTAATTATAATACGGTACCTTTTTAATTTTATTTGTGGTTTTTGCTTACTTATGCATACTGGTTATTTAATACTGAAGACATGTCCATATGTCAGTGGTATTGTTATATAAAGCATTATATTGTAATATCCTTGCAATGACAAGACACTTGTACTAGTGCAAACCAGATTGCCTCAAGGTAGTATTAATAACCTAAATGCATGTGTGTAATATGCAACGAGCTATTCCATAAGAGAGACAATTCTCTTCTCTCAAAGATTAAGATTATCGGTAGATCAATGGTTTTAACTTTCAAGGGAAATCCTTGACTGTTTTCACCCGCTAATCTTTAAAACGTTATTTATTTTTTATTTATTTACCCCTTCACCGTGTCTAAATGAGAACTGGTTTTCAAACGTTTTTTCTCCTTAAACGTATTCTTACAGGAAGAGAGATGTGTTCCAGCTCTCTGTCAAACAAACCATTTTACAATATTAATTATTAGTGGAAAACATGGCTTTAATAATCATGTAAAGATAAGGTTTTATTAAAGTCTGAGATATTACTATTTAGTTTATCTTAATGGGATTCAATCTAAATACAGTTTAGATAATTAAAAAAAGGCCCTTTGTGTACCACGGTTATGGAAATCAGCATATGTTATGGTGCATGCAAGTCTCTTGTGGGAAAAACCAAAAGAAAGACATTCTTTTTATTGATTTAAAAGATGCTGCTGTAATTCATTCAATAGACCCCCGTGTCAGTCATAGTTCATGGCTTATGTTTTCTTCACAATTCATTGTGTTTTGCATTCGTTGATCTCCGAATGCTCAGAGGTATTGTAACAGTAGTATATTTCAATTTTCAGATGACACAGCTATTGGCAGCACTACATAAAAGCCTGTTCATCTTAATTTGAATGCAGTGACTTGCTGCTCATTAAGGCATACAGGAACTACACAAACAAGCTTCTGACTGTTAACAGTTGTGTAACTGGTCAATCTTTTTCTATATTGATGCAGAATAGTCATAAATAATAAAACTTTGCTGGGATAATCTTACTACCACAATGCTATCTGCATACTTATGGCATGTGGAATCTTTAGCATATATAACCCATACTGTGTCAGTGATCCTATACTGCAACAGCATATTAAACACTGACCTGACAGGGTTTTCTCATCAGTTGCATCACTAAACCTGTAGACTCTCTTGATTTAGAAATGTACCTTTGTTTTGTAATTATTATTCTGAGTGAATGTTGTTCCTTTAGTTTGCAAACACATTTTTATCCCATATGAAAAAAGCATACTATAATTTGGATTAGCTATGAGCAGCAGAAACATTCATGAATTGTACAGATAACTTATGTGTTCACTAGAATTAGCATACACAGCAAACCATAGCTAAGGAATAGCACATTAATCTCAATAACAGTAAAACAAATAAGGCAACCTCCAGTATAGGCCATGTTGATTTCAGTTATGTTCTCAAGTTATCTTATTTAAAATGTTATTAGATAAGCAAAGGCTTCTTTAGCACATTGATATTTACTCACATGACTATTTGAATTGATTAGAAATCAATTGCAACACTTTATGAAGGTGAAAAAAAATAGAAGCATCTAAAGCATCCCAATTCTCTCCAAACAGAATATCAGATTTTTTAAATAGATTTACCTTCCAAAAATGTGGTTGATAGATAGGTAAACTTTTAGGGGGACTAAGACGGCGCCAAGAAGAATCTAGGCGCTTATTCACCATTGACAAAGTGAATTTTTTTTTTTTTTGTTTGGTCTTTTTAAACCCGGACTTATTAGTCATGTGTTTCTGGCAGTTCCCAGGCAGGCTACAATTAGCTATCCTGGTATTTCTATGATCCATTCTCTAGCTACCGCACGCAGTATATTCACAGTTGACCATTGTGTCGCTGGGAACCAACGAAGTAGAAACTTGTGATACCAGTCAAGCTGTGCAGCAAAATTGCTATACATTCTTTATGTATTACATTTAAATATCATAAATAATTCATATGTTTTCAATGCGTAAAAAACACACAGCATGCAGCTTATCTGAACACACACAGATAAAAGTGAAAACATAACAATATATGCATGCATAAATATTACATGGCTCACAATAAGCATTACATTACTAGTGACATTGGTCATTGACTTAAAAATAAAATAAAAAAGGTTCAACTTTAATATTCCTCACTTAATGTTTTTATTTATTTGCATAATGTTCTGTTTGGCATTTAAATATACATATATATATATATATATACATATACATCTTACCTCTGTAATAAATGTTAAATGAAAATGTTATTGAATGTGCAAAAACTCATTATGAATGATATCAGGATGGCTTGTATTACTTTTTGAATTAATTCAGTTTCAGGACTGTCTGCCAAATCTGATCTGACCATCACAAACCAATCTATTCCCTCTGACTGCCACTGACTATTCCAGTGAACTCAGTTTTAATGAAGTTATCGTTGACCAGAATTGATTCCATTATCACCTGTCTGATAACTCGGTGCATAACTTATGAATGCCTACAACACAGCTTCCATTAAACTAATCAAATCAGACTTCTGCATTCCTGTCCACTACAGTGTGTTCAAATCGATCCAAAGTCCACTTATTTTCTGGTGGATTAGAAAGTGCAGTGAAATGTTTTCTTCAGTTTCAAAGGTAACTGATTCTCACAACTGCCTGATCACAGGTACAGTATGTCACAAAAAAGAAACCTCTTGTCAGCAGGTCACTACTTTGATTCCTGTGACCCTTACAAAGTATTATACAAAACATATTTCGAGCTTTGTAGTCTTTAGCCTGTAAAAGAAAGAATATTCACACATTATATCTAGCAAAGAACATTTCATAATGGTACAAAGAATCAAGTTAGAAATTAAAGAGAACATAGCTAGAAATATAACAATGTGATACGGGATATAAAGACAATTATAAGGAAAGTATCAACTGTTATTACCCAAACTTTAACAGAAAGCTGGAGACCTTGAGCAGCATTGTTTAACTGATTGTGGTGTTAAAGCACAAACTATACCACAGTGATAAATAGTATTAGTGACTAAGAACTAGACTAAAGTCACTGCTAGAGAAGAGAAAGCAAACCAATGAGAGAGATATTTAAATTACCCAAACTAGCACAATTCAAGACCTGTGTTATAAACGATCATTATCAGCTACTGCCTGGGAAGGCATTAAAGCAAGTAAAACAAGTGAAATCAGAATTGGCAGTGTACTTTTGTAAACCTTTGCCGGGATAATATTAATATGTTTAGAAATGAAGTAGGAAGCATCATATTTATACATTTGCACACTGGTTACACTGCTACACTGTGACAACACACAGCAGACAGATACAGTGATGCACAAACAATTCAATTAAAAATCACTTTTGTTTGCACACTTCTTTCCACAAAACCAACATTTTTAAAACAACCATTTAGAACGAAACTCCCTTTAGGAATACATTTTACATTTAGCAACCCAGTGTTACCTGACAGATTTTTAACTTTTGCTCTGGAACCTTCGCCAAGCGAAAGATATGACGTCTTCTAAACCTTGCAGTGATTGTAATGAGTGATGTATTGTGGGAAAATTTACTCCTGAGTAAATGATGAGAAATGCATGTAATTTATCACTTCTCAGTAGAATCAAGGTTTTTCCAGCTGCTATAGTTCTGATATACAGTGATAATTGTTTTGTTACACTGGACTTAACTGACAGAAGGTAGACTGTGCTACTTTACTGTATATGTATTTTTTACTAAATAACATTTTATGAAAGGTTATGTGTATAAGAATTCTTATGTAATGTTTAAAAATACATTTTGTGTAACGTTTCTTTTATGTACATTAATGAATGTTCATATATAACACATTCTTTCTACTGGACTACAAAAAGTAAGCTATGACAAGTTTGACTGATTCATTAATTGCTTTAATTATGAATAAATGGTAGAGCAAAATTCAAACACACACCACCAAAAACTGCCCAGTAATAATGGATTACCACAGCATCAAAATGGTAAATTAATGTATAAAGTCATGGTTGGGCTGTAAGCCTGCCGTCTGTAAAGCAATGTTAAAAGTGAAATTGAATCTAGGCTGTTGTCAAGTCTGCAAATGTTTTGGCTTTTTTTCTTTTAAGTTTATCCTGCTTTGTAAACATCTGTTTCTATGGTCTTCCAAATACAAGTGTTCCAACATTAACAATTTACAATATAATTTTCATTTAACTAAGATACTATTTCCATGTAAGAACATCTTACTTGCCCATCTCAAACAGTCAGGTCTTCCTTTACCAGCATATTAAATCAATCCATTTGTACTATGCAGTAACTGTCACAGAAAAGTAATGGTATAAATTAATCATTCTACTGTTACTTTTAGCAGGGGTAATACATTGTCCTCATTATTTCATTCACTCAAGGTTCCAGTCCGTAATATCTGCATAAACTGATGTAAATGCTACAGAAAATATTGCTCTGCATTTCAATGCCCCAAGCTAGGTCGATTATTTGTTTTAACTCCAACAGGAAACCAAGATGGTAAGCTTTTTATTTTTTTAGATTAGATTACCATGTAATCTATCACAGAGGCATGCCAAGACTTTCAGTGAGACAAAACCCATACTAACAAGTCAATATGGAGTGTGATATCTATTAGTTAAAGTCAGATAACTGGCATTGTTTTATATAACACAGCTCATCAGATACTCTACATTAAAACCCAGTGAGGTGCACCTGCCCTATGTGTTACTGCTCATCAGGAAGAAAAACTAAACCATGAGTGCAGTGTAACAGATTGCTCATAGACATGTCTAAATATGATCATGATTTGCATGACAGGAAGAAAAATAAACAATGGATTTTCCTATTGTGACAGACTGTTCCTAGACATGTCATGACAGGAAGAAAAATGAACCATGGACATTATATGGCAGACCGCTCAGATCCATACGTTTGTATGACTGTGATTACCCGGACAGGAAGAGAAAAAGAACCATAGACAGACCACTCAGTATACACGTTTGGACCGGTTGGGTTTTTTTTTTTTTTTGGTTTGGGTTATGTTAAGGTTCATACAATAAGGACTAAGCATGAGTCTTAAATCCACTGATTGGGTCAGTACAGGTCACAGGGCATGTGTAAACATCACACCGTTATTTAATGAGATGTTATTCTAATCAAAACCCTATCAGACCAATTTAAAGAATGCCTCTGCAACATACAATGTATGTTTACAAATAACAAAAGTGGTCTTATTACTTGCATCTGTATTTGTAGTACTGTAGATTCATACTGTGTTTTAAGTCTTCTTAATTATTTGCAACAAAGGCTTCCTAGCAACAACATAATCTCCTGATTGGGAAGGGATATTGAACTGGTTAGAAATGGAAGATGGCTTTTACAAAGTTTAAATACACTGTGTAACAATTTTTTTTTTTTTTTTTTTGTTCCTGGGTAGTAAGTGTTATTTCCTAATTGCTTATGCCTCAAAAGTATAGAAAATGGCTATTATTCCCCACAAACTTTGTTTTTGTGACCAGGACAGTGATATTTCAAAATATCACTATTTCCAATGGGAAAACGGGCAAATGTGTGTCTTTTTGTTCACATAAAGTCAGAAGAAAACAACATATGAATCCAAATTAACATGTATTTATACTAAAGTAATACAAAAATGACTACAAAAGATTTAGAAGTGAGCAGTTTTTCGAGATTTACGATTATACTGTATTTACACTATAATCATAATTCTCGAAAAACTACTCACTTCTAAATCCTTTGTAGTTGCCTTTCACTGGAGGTCAATATTCTGCGCAGCGCTCCAAAGATATTATCAATTATTTTCCTACCTGCTCCGATAATTCTTCACATCATTCAGCTTCTCTATTTGGCTGCAGGAGCTCCAGCATTAGTCTTTCCTGCTCCATCCAGCTTCCAGCCCAACAACAGCACCATCCAAACTGTAGCTTCATTACTCAACTTGTCTGCGTCTTTATTAGACAGACTGGCCCTCCACTAAAACCTCCAAAGCTCCTTCAACAAGACATCGACATTCCGTCATCAGCGTTTGCCTTGCCATAGCTCCTCTATTTAAATCCACCACAAAGCTGTCAGCTGAATCTTTCTTTACTCTTCGCTTGCAATCAAACACCCCTCACCTGCTCACAGAGTCAGCACAATTTACCGTTCCTTCTGAAAATCCTGCCATGGATTTCTATTAGCTACGTTCAATGTTTTAAAGACCTATCCAGTCCATTTCATACTCCATTTCAACTTGTGGCGGCTTGTTCTTTAGACTGGCCACAACATGCTCCAACAACACTGCTATTCTGCAACTTTTCCACCAGTGCCTCTCGGTCGATGGCTATCACGGCAATGCCCTCATTGAGTGACTGCTAGGAGTGGTAAGTTATCATGGTGACCAGGCAGCTTCATCCGGCACCCCGAATTGTGACATCTAAATACTGTGTTAACGTATTCATATACATGACTAACTGTCCTAAAACGTGTAACAAAGATATTCAAATCTAAAAGAATACGCAATTGTTGTTCTACACTGACAAGGATTTTAATCACAATAACCAAATATATTCTACCCGGCTTCACTCAAGCCAATGATTAATTCCAATCATAACTGCTAGATGGCAGTATAACACTACAGTCTTTAAGCTGGTTTGCTATCACTGAAGCTTGCACACTCCAGTTTTTCTATACATTCCTGCAGTTTGTTGTCACGCCGAGGGATTCTCAGGAGTCCTCCTCCTCCTCAACATTTTGTAGCAACTGACATTCTCCAATTTCAACTCTTACCCTTTTCAAGGACCTGGTCATGAACCAACCTTACTCGGCTTTTGAGATGCTCAGTATCTACCATCACAGTAATGTCCAGCTTCCCTGCATCAGGCATCCATTCCTGTGACTTATTCCTGTTCCAGATTCGTGTTTCCTCATCTGGCGCTGCTCCTCTAATCCGAACAGCTTCATCAAGGCACCTTATTCAATTTTCAAAGTCATCATTTCATCAAAGTGAGCCGCCAGTAAGTCACAGAACAATGCCCTACAATTATTAACGTTCCAATCAATGTCCTCCTACCCCCAATAGACAATGCTCTCAAACTGTTCCTGACCAACCAATAGGTTTTGTAGACGCCTCGGAGCAACACATTCTTCATCCTCTCGGGTTCTGCAGCGGTCTCAGATCTCTGCATTCCTCATCACTCCCAAAAGCAGCCCCATCTCTGTCTCCATCTAAATCTGCCTTAACACTGAAACACCAATATCTACTGCATTCAGTAGATCCCTACTCTCTGTAGCAGACCACCACACTCTACCGATGGTAGTCCTGTTCTCTATTGCAGATCTTTGCTTCAGCAGATCTCTACAGCTAGGCTTCTGCACACTGCTGACAGCACTCCATTGTTTTCTTCCTCAGAACTCTGCTCTGTTCAGCAGATCCCGCCCTCTACTGTTAATTGCTCCTCACTACTGCAGATCTCCACTATCCCTTCAGATCTGCTCATGCAAAAGTTGCTCCAATTTACTGTTTAAATCTGCAAGTGCACTTCTCCAGAGTATACAATGCTCCAGTTTTCCTCCAATACACAGATCGTGGCAGCATTCCCACAATCAAGGCTAAAGCTAATCCCCATCTAATCAAAATACGGGGCACTTCCTCAACAATCCTATTCATATCTCCGCTCATCCTCTCAAACGTTACAGTATTAATACTTGGTTTGAGACGTTGTACAAGACTGGAAATCTGTCTTGATTATGAGCTAGCTAAGGAGTTCCACTATTAAAAGAATAACTGGCTTTGCGAAACACAAATCTCTACTTTTTCCATTTCAAGCAGACATGATAGTAGCAATCCGCTGGTCGATCCTGTATTAACTAACTCATAGAAAGGTGGCATCTCATCTCTCTGCTCTCATTTCTAGAATATGGGGCGCAAAGGTGCCGAGCATCCCCAGTAGCCGATTCATCAAAACCGGATCCTGGCTTTCATCATCCGTGCTAGGGATTCTCTCCATTTCCCTCCAATCTTTCCATACCAGCTCTCTGCCTGAGCCTCTGTGGGATTCTTAAGAGCTTACCCCCTGCCTCACCTTCCTGTCTGTCTATATCAGAGTACATTCTCCATTTACTAATTTCCACTCTTCAGAAAAGCTGTTTCTCCCCCTACCAAGATGTACCCATGGATATCAGCTGCCTCTCTGCCGCCTTCCATACTTACTCCATCATTTGGCTGCATACCTCCAAGATGGATCAATTCAGCACGGTCGGTCCACTCACCCGTCAAGTATCAAGTCCCTATCCCCCTTTTCAAGGTATCTACCCAGCAGGAACCACCACTCACCCCCCTCAGACCCTCTATTCTTTGATTCCTCTCACTCCTATCATCACTCGCCTCCACCCTCGCCTCCGAGCAGACCTCCCTTGCCTCTGAGCAGGCCTCCCTCCACTCCACCCTCGCCTCCAGAGCAGGCCTCCATCCTCTCCTCCAACCTCGCCTCCGAGCAGACCTCCCTCCTTTCCTTCACCCTCGCCTCTGAGCAGGCCTCCCTTGCCTCCGAGCAGGCCTCCCTCCACTCCACCCTCGCCTCCAGAGCAGACCTCCCTCCTTTCCTTCACCCTCGCCTCCAGAGCAGGTCTCCCTCACCTCCGAGCAGGCCTTCCACCTTTCCTCCACCCTCGCCTCTGAGCAGGCCTCCCTCCTCTCCACCCTTGCCTCCAGAGCAGGCCCCCCTTCTCGACTCAACCAACCCCCCCCCCCCTCCTGGGGGAGCTTGTCCTCCTTTGCAGTGGATTCCTACATTCATCCTTCTCTGATATAGTTGCTGCTCCTTCTAAAATTGCTAGTATGCCTGGAGTGGGGGCTACCTGTCTGCCGGGGCCACTAGAGGTTTTCCCCTAATCATCCTCAAGGGGTTTTTTCCTTTCCACTGGGCAGCAGGTATATACATAGTTACATCCTGCTAAATTACTAACCGTTCTCCTGTTTGTCCCGTTTATCCTTCTGTACTTTGGTTTGTTATGCGCTGGCATGTGCTGTCTTCTGTTTATCTGACGGTGTGGGAGATTTCGTGAGGGGCCGGGGTCCATCCTTTGGGGTCAAGTGAGTCTCACTTCCCAGACCTCAGGGCTAGGCATCAGCCTCCCTTTACCTTCTGGGGGGTACTCACCATGTGAGTCAGAGTAGACCCTCGGCCACACTCTGTCCTTTCGCAGCTACTGCGCTTATCTTGCCTCACTCAAGGCTCTGCTCACTACTCTGCCTCAATTCGGGACATGGCTACTCCGTGCTCAAGTCCCATACTAACCTCTATGACTTGTTCTTATTTCAGGTCCCAGGCAGCGTGAAGTCTCGGACAATTGGGGGTCTAACGAGCGCCCCTTTACAGAAGTCTCAGACGCTGGGTACCTCTCCCTCTCTATCTCCTTTCATCTCCCGGGCTTCCGGGACCGCCTTTCTCCCGAGGGGCGGCTCCCCGAGTCATAACCCTCGTATGTGTTTTCGGTTGCTAGGTCCTTTACCCTTGGGTTGTGTCGGCATCACCATCCTCAGTCAGTGATCACCTTCTATCCTAGCTTCCATGTCCAGCTTTGCTGGTCTGCTACTAGAGTGGGCCTCGCCCGCTCTTCTATCCTAGGTCCGGTCCTTTCTAGACAGAACTCTGTCCTACTTACCGCTCCCTTCTGCTTCTGACCTATCCTTACACCCCCAGCTCACACCCTGTGAATTCTTCTTTAAATTAGTTGAGTGGATCTATTACCCCTTAGTAGGATTGTATAAATACAGCTTAAGGAATCTGTAAAACTATAATGTAAAACAGATGCCTGTAAAACAGAATTGCATAAACAGTACTAGTTCTCACAAATCACATCATTAAAAGTTTTTTTTTTTTTTTTTTTTCTCCTGAATTTGCATTTTCTATGACATACTGGTAATTTATCTTCGATATTAAATGTTTGCTTTAAATAAGCACAGATTCAGAATATTTAGTATTGTTATTACCTCACCACTGTACATGTGCCTGGGAACTGTATTCAACTGCATATAAAATATGTTTTCCTATTTAGCATTTAAAAGTGTACCTTTTGGAATCTATATGGTTGTATGGTGACCTTCCCTAATGTGCATAATATATACTAATGAGCAGCGCTCTAGATAAGCTGTGTACTGGATGTTTACTCATTGAAGAAATATGAATTACGTATGATAATTACATTGAATACGTAATTAATATGCATAGCAATTTTGCTGAGTTCACATGTTATCAAGCTTCATGTACTTTGTTGGTTTCAGCCGTCTCAATGGTCAACTGTGAATATACTGGACTGCATAAGTTAGCTAGAGAATGGATTATAGTCATGCCGGGACTGGGACAGCTAATTGTACCTGCCTGGAAATTACCAGAAACACATGACAAATACGTATGGGTTTTCATTAAAAAAAAATTATATATAATGAAATTAAAAAAAAAAAAAAAAAAAAAAAAAAAAAAAAAAACTTATATTTGAATCCACTTACTTGCAATATGTGTTTGTTACTGGTAAATAAACAAATGACAGAATTTTTGATCCTTTAGGATTTCTCTGTGCCATCCTACTCCCCCTCAACCTAACCTACCAATTTACCCATCTGTCAATCTAAATAATAAATACAATATTCTGCGTTAGGAGAGAGCTGGGATTTTTTATATTGCTATATCAAGGTGATCAGTAAGGAATGCAATATTATTGTCACTTTATTAGTGCAGTGGTCCAGTTTGTTTTTTAAATATTATAAATATACAGTATGTGCATGCAGGCCATTTGTTAAGTATATTCCATCTGCAGCGCTGGAATTAAGAAACATGTTCTGTTTCTGTTTTTATTTGCTTCACAGCCATATTGTTTGTGGACAATAAAGCAGATGAGAATAATAATTGTTTTTGTTTTAAGACTGTTTTTGTACATCAGTTCAAAGTAACATTACATTACATGTATATCCTATATGTTAACATTAATTAATGTACAGTTTTTATTGAAAGTACCCAACCCACAACCTTAACTGGAGAGATGCTTGTGAGTTTTTTAAATCATTACACGACTATGAATTCCGAGTCTGTAGGTCCTGTGATATCCTGTGTTAATAAAGTGTTTGTTTTATTTATTTTTTTTGTTTTTAATGTTAACGACACTTGTTGTGTTGTAATTGAAGGCTGTTGAGTTTTTGCTTTTTTAACAAATTGCTAACTGAATTTAAGGTGACCTAGAATGCTGCCTGTTTTTTTTTCTGTTTTTTTTTTTTTTTGTTTTTTTGTTTTTAATTATACTGCAAAGGTCAATGGGTACATGACAAAACTTAAAAACAAAATGTTTTAAAGGACCATTAATTTATGGTAATGCAACTACCACTGATCAAGTGCTGGATGTGTCCAGGCAGAGACTACCCAGGCTGGCTCCTTACCTCCAGAGTTCAGGGGCTTCGTAGCATGTTGCATTGGTGAAATGAAGATTGACACCAAACCTAAACAATTAGCAGCATGGCACAATTTGAAGCTGAGCTTCAGAGTATTTACATCTCTCAAATTAAAAAAAAAAATCAGATAGACATACTATAAAATTAATCAGTAAAACATTAATACACATTTTGTTCCTGTGAAAATCGTATTTTCAAAAGTTATCGATTGGAAACACAAAAACAAAGGCGATGATTCTAATTTCCCAAACAGCAATTATAAAAAAAAAAGCAACATTTTTAGATATTAAGAACAAATTTACATTTCTTAGATTTTTTTGTGTTAGGTGGGTTATTCAAAGGACCAATATTAGCTCATCATATCTGAGAAATTCCCTTTAAAATATGTAAATTGTTATGCTAAGCCTAAGTGTGCACAGAATATGATTTTCCACAATGAATAACTAGCTAAAGTAAAGATTGCCTTGGAAGTTGGTTTCATTATCTGCATATGAATGTACTGCCTACTAAAACAATGATTGTGTCTATGGCACGTTTTTAATCAGTACTCAGGACTGAAGCTTTAATATACCAATAATTTCCCTTCAGAATATTTGCAGAAAGAACGATTTTGCACCTGCATTAACATACAATCAGCTGAATGAAAGTTATTATAGAAATGTTAAGGCTGCTGCACCAAATAATAAATAATAAATACTTGTATTATACTATAGCGATTTAATTTGGTATCAGAAACATTAGTGTATTTTTGAAGCAAATTACATGTCTTATGATTATAGTGTACAGTAAATAGTCATAGTAAAAGAAACCAAGCAATGAAATTAGGCAATAATTGATTGTTTGTTTGTTGGTACTGCTCTCTGAATATGATTATGTTAAAGTATATGCTACGTAGCTGGCATAGTTCTGATATTTTAACATATCATTTCAGTAGTGTGGTAGCCTATATATTTTATTCATTATGACATACAAAATCCTGAAACCCAATTAAAATGAATACATCATCACCAGAGGCCGATTTGCCACTTATGTTGCTTTCCTTCCTGACTACATTCTGTGAGACATATTTTGCTCGTCTCTTTGTTATTACTGAATTATCCATTACATTTGTGTTCCCTTTTTTTTTATACTCAAGGCAGCTCATATACTTCAGCTAAGAGACTAATTACTGAGTTAGGTGATGCAAAGCTGAATAATTAAATTGCATAGCATTCATCAAAATCAGCTCTGAATCACTCACAAAACATTTTAATTTTACAATTAGGTAACATTTATATAAATGATTCATCTGGCTTTTTTTTTTGACAAGATATTTGATCTGTAATTTGCCTTAATAAACATTTTAACTTGTCAGTAAGACTTCAAGTAAAGTGAACATAAATTCTTGAAAACCATGGTGGATTTGGGTGTGTGGCATGTAGTCAGCTTTCAAAACCACAGCTACAGTACTGTATAAACCAGCCCAACAGTGGAAGTGAATGAAAAGATAAGCAATTATAAAATTTTAAATGTACAGTTAATTTAACCAGTTTATTGTTCATCACTAATACCTCTTGTCTTCAATAGTAACCTGTTATCAATATTGAAAATTCAAGCCCCTTTGAAACCCCAGTACATACAGTTATACATAAAGTAATGAATATGTAGAAAACTTTGGTGCAGTAGCTGCTGGATATGTTGCTGATTGATTTCATGTTATTCCTCCTTTGATTGCATGCTTGTATTCATCCAGGTTACTTATACTGTGTTTATAGGCTCAGCAAATGTGTTACCTGTACAGCATAATAACGGTCATGAACAACATTTTATCAACATTCTAAAACAGCTGTATTTGCTCACAAAAAGAGTAACAGAACTAAATAAATAATCACATAATGAATTGTTCATTTAAAAGCAGTCAAATGAAATGCATTTGGCTATGTGTCACCAATGGGTCTTTTTTTTATAAAGATAGGTCTAAAGTATTAGGTTCTAAATTCATACAACGGGCTAAATTAGTAATCCTTAAGTGGAAAGGAAATGTACAGGGTATGATGGTGTAAAAGGCATTCTCCACTAAGGTTATTTAAAGTTAAATAGATAAATAATTTCTGTCTTATTTAAAACTTAAGAGACACAATATTCATGTATGTGTTTAAACACAAAGTAGGTCATTTATACTTCCTGCAGTATGTATAATTTCTTACATACATTGATGACATGTATTACATACCCGTATGCATTAGTAACATTTGAAAAATGTCATTGCTGATAGATGTTAAAAAAGCCAAACCTAACCTGGGACCAAATCACAACTTTGAAAACCCACTAATTGCACTTAACAAAACTGTATTTTATAATGTGTTTTTTTTTTTTTTTTTTTTTAAAGTACCTTATTTTTTCTACTCATTAAAAGAAAATCGCTATTAAATACAGTTTTGTTAAATGCAATTAACAGGTTTTCAAAGTTGGTATTTGGTCCCAGCTTTAAACTCAAAAGTAAATTATCTTAGTCATTATTTTTCTTATATTAATTAACACTCATAATACATAGAATATATTATTAATAATAATAATAATAATAATAATAATAATAATAAATAATAACTAAACTATAATTAAATACAAAAGTTTTAAAATGTTTTTAAATTCTTGGAAAGAATGCCTTATTGTATTGTTGTCAAGATACACATTTCCCTTCAAAGTTGAGTTTAGTGGGAAAATACAAAATAACAATATGTCAATTATCAAAACATGTGGTTCCTTGAGCTAGCATCAAGATAACACAAATTAGACAGTAATTGTAACTGTTACTGCTAGATAGAAATTATGCAACATGATGACAAAACTGTCGACTTAAACCTGTCAAGCAAAAGTTTTGCATTTTAAAGAGAAGACTGAGCCATAAATACAAGCATACTGCATACCTTGCGTTCATGTTCTGATCAGTAATTAACTGCTACTTGCTGAATTTTTTACCATCTTGAAAATACATAACTGTTGGCCCATTTTAAGCAGTAGGTTAGCATCAGGTTAGATTGTAATTTTTTTAATCAGCATTGTTGCACTTGAAGTCATGCCAATCAAACCGATGCTTGGCTGAATTTCCCAGAACCATTTGCAAATTCAGGTCATGTGTAACCTTTTAAAGATTAGGTAAAGGCAGAGCTGGATGGCAGAATATTATGTAAACGGTTAAGCATTCAGATTATAAAACCATTAAGTACTGTTATTCAGGTGTAAGGATCCACAGATAAACTACATGTTCATGGTCTAATGAGGACTTGCCATGATCTGATCAGGGGAATCTCGTTACACTGAATACCTGTGCTTTACTAGCTCTACATACAGTCAAGCAGTTAAGATATATTTGCCCCCTAGTTATTTCTACTGTCATTAATCTATTGGGCTTCAAAGCATGAAATTAAGCCAACAGCACAGGCTTACAGACTTCTTATTATGAAAAGTATAATTGATTAAATCTTTATAGCTCCTTCATTTTATTACTACTTTATTCATTTTCATCTCTGGTATTTTATCATTTATTTATAATTATCTATATATTGGCTGAGACAATACATAACATTTATAATATCAGTTTGCTCACCCTGACCCAGACTACTGCACTTGGTATACTGTAGAGAAATTCAAGACAAATGTGATTTGCAGTCCCATACCTCTATGTAAATCCTGAAGACGCAGTTCATTTCCATAAAATCGCAACTAGTTCTGGCATAGATGTGAGCATGAAGTTAAATTAAGTATATGTAGCCTAATATGACAAACCAGCACACTTCCACCTGTAGCGGCACAATCACCAGATTTCTCCCAGAGCATTTTTTGTTGCTCTGCTTGTCCAATGTGTCTGCACTTGACCACGAAATGAGAAGTCAAAATGTGTGTTAAAACTGACAAATTGCTATCATATCATTGCTGATATTAAAAAATTTAAATAAAAAAAAATGTTACTACTGGGAATTATCAGCATCCCCGTATGGTTCATATACTGTGTGTTGATTTGTTGTTTAAGTAGGTTAATGTAGACTAATGTAATGTAATGTAACAAAAATTATATAGAAATGCATTCTGGTTCAAATCAATTCTGATGTTAAATCCATTTTCTGCTGTTTCAATTTCTGGCACAGGGAGGATTATATACCTGTATAATCATATACTGTACCTGAGTCAGTACAGCAGAGTTATGAATTTTTTTATTTTTATTTTCAAAAACAAACTTACGCTTTCTATGTAAGATCGTCTTTTTTACTCAAAGTGTACAAAATACCGTGCGTATATTGTAAAATGTCTTATGCATTGACTTAGAAGATCGATCTGAAACCTAGCACATACAATTGATTCAGGAAATGATATTCACATTGCACAATTAATTAACATGACTGTTAATTATTTTATTTGTATGTGCTTTGTTTTGCTGATTCAGTCTTTATTCAACGAAAAACATCAAGACATACCGGTCAAATCTTTTGTTGCACATTCAGTTGCTGTAAAACTGTGGTCCAGTAATGTATTGACTGTTTACACACAACATGTATATACAGATAAAAAAGTACACACACACACACACACACACACACAAAAACACATATGTACAAATACGCATGAACACATATTGTGACTATCTGTCTATGTTTAAATAGGTACGGTACTAAAGATAATTACAGACAAAAGTTCTTTATTTTAGAAGACTATCTAAATTCCCTTTTTAAGAAGTTCAAGTCAAATGGAAATGTATGTTCAAACTTATAAACAGTACGAACCTCTTATTCCTCCTCCTCCTCCTCCTCCTCCTCCATTGATGTCACAGTTTCCATGTCTTCCCAATTTATTTTCTTTGTATAAGGTAAGAGCAACATTGGGGGAAGGCAGAGTATTTTCATGATAAATCGAATGCTGTAAAGTACTTTTTTACCCGGGAAAGGGAATTGACGTTTAGGTATTGAAGTGCTGGTGTGGCACAGTCTACCGTGCGTCAAAACAAAGCAAAGTGATGCAACGTGAAGCAACGCACTGGTCCAGGCCTTTACTGACTTTTGGCAGCCCAACATGTTTTAATCTCAGCAAAACTCCTCAGCGGTACTGAGAAGGCCATGAGCATTAAAACAGAGCAAATGTACTATTAATGTATGTCTCTAACATCTAAACATTTAAAAGTGGGTCAAGCTTTGCAAGACTTTGAACATTGAGGGATTTTATGAAAATCTGTGCAAGTAAAATACAAGTCATGAAAAATGACAGTTCATGAGTGCTGCCTGCAGCTAAAAGTATATAGGTCCTTCAGGCAGCATTGCTTGTTAGAGCGCCTATATTCAAATATGGGTTCCTTAGACTTTCCTATTGACAATTGATAACATGTTTTCAGAGATTGTGTCACAACAGTGTGGTCAATTTCTCTTCACAGATAAATCCAACCAATAACAACTTCAACTTTTCCATGAATTTTATTTAAGATATAGGCTTTGAAGAGTAATTGTAACATTCTTATAAAGTTCAACCCAGGCTCAAAAAGTAAATCCGGTTTACACCATTTCCCAAGTCCAATATGCCTTCAGATATTGCAGTTCTGTCGGTATGCCAGTGTTAAAAAAGGAAATGAAGAATTCAGGCAGTAAAAAACAAAACAAACCAAAAAAGCTGAAAAGATTAATTTAAAACTGGTATATAAGTAATTACAATTAAAATATGAAAGACTTTTTATTTTTTTGTCATTTTCTCCTAAGCAGCTATAAACTCTGAATATATTTAAATTTTCAAAGTTGTTTTCCAGAGTGAATGTTTGGTCTGATAAGTAAAATGTATGTTTTTCACAAATGATTTCAAAAGAGCAGATGGTAATACAGGAGGATGCTGGAGCTGTTAACAGTTCTTTTTGGTGCTGTGGGCATTTTTGAATCATATGATGGCTGGTTTCAGGGAGGATTTTGCCAGGATAATCAGATGGCACCAGTCATTTTCAGTGGATTGAAGACAAGTTTACAACCCCTCAACATAATCGAGATGCAGTATATCTAAGTAAGTAGTAAATTCCTCTGAATTAACAATTGTAAAGCTCTGGGATGAAAATAATATATAAAACACAGTTGCCTTGATCATCAGTGTCCTCGTCGCATACAAAGCAAACAGACTCACTCATTTTTCTATTTAAATATTCTTCGTGTGCTGCATACACTTTAGGCAGTTACTTAATTCTTAACTCTTAATTAGTTACTCAGTTCTTAATTCTGGTTCCCTTTCAAGTCGAAAATAACCATCAAGGTATGGGACATTGCCGTCAGGCAGTAGGGATTGGCTGATCTTTATAGCAAAGCTGCCGATAGGCCTTTGCGCGAGCTGACGTGTAAGCCCGCCCCCCTGGGAGCTTACTTTATGCAGCGTGTGGAGACTCTCTTCCTCTTTTATCTTCAGCATCGGTAGCAGTAAGTTGGTAGAGCCCACTGATTGTAATCATTGGCTTAGGCTTGAGAAGCTGTTTTTTCCACTTATCCGAGTTTATTTCAGTGTCTTTTATCATTTTTGATTATATGTCGCGTGTGTGTGTGTGTGTGTGTGTGTGTGTGTGTATATATATATATATATATATATATATATATATATATATATATATGTATATATTATATAATGCATATATAAAGGCGTACGAAACTTTGCTTCGCAAAAAACAAATGTGTTTACACAGTGGTCTTCGTCTTCCTAGGAATAATATAATTATATTATATATATAATAATTTAATTATTATTGTGTTTTTTGAGTTTTTGTATTATTGTATTTCTATATTTGTTAGGACGCACGTTACGTTGGTCTTGGCCACGCGCGCACTGCAGCCTCGGTCTTGCCTCTGGCTGACCGCGTGTGTGTGTGGAGTCTGCTCTGCAGCCCTTTTTGCACATATATCTACTCCGGTGTGTTTCCTCACCGCATGGTAGCTGTACGGCCTGTCACTACAGTCACTTGCACTTGCTGCAGCATTCAAAAAAAAAAAAAATTAGTAAAACATTAGTACATATTAGTCCCATAGCAATTAGGTAAGTATTCATCAGACACTGTACCAGCACTAGCGTCTCCACTCTGCGGGTCAACTGACGCTCAAGTGTCTCGTGCTAGCATTCAAAGCTTGGTACTTGCATTCTGCATGGTGTCAGCACTTCGGCGCTCGGTGCAGCGCTTCTGTGGTTGGGACTCGGTGCTCCGACGCTCAACGCGCGCACCTTTAGTGCTTAGCGCTCGATGTTTAGACGCTCGATATCGCTGATTCTACCCTCAGCGCTTCGACATTTGGTGCTCAGCGCTTCGACGCTACACGCTCAACGATCTGCGCTTTGACGCTACACGCTCAACGCGTCGGCGCTTCGACACTCTGTGCTCGGCGCCTCGATGCTCAACGCTACACACTCGACGCTTCAACGCCATGCGCTCGATGCTTGGCGCTTCGAGGCTACATGCTCAACGCTTGGTGCTTTGACGCTACATGCTCGATGCGTTGGTGCTTCGACGCTAGGCGCTCAACACTCAGCACTTCTCAACGCTCGATGCTTGGTGCTTGACGCACCTTCGATGTTTGTTGTGCCACGCTCAATGGAGATGTTGGGCTTTCATCGCTGCATGTCCTGTCAGGACCAGAACACGCCGCATCCGCGCTAGCGGATAGAGCCTTTTGCCACCATTGTGCTGGCTTCCAGACATACACCCTTCGACAAAGGGCTAAGAAATCAGTGGGTGGGCACTCTCCTTCCTTGGGATCTTCCCACACCATTTCAGTCAGGGCGGTTGCAGCTCTCCATGAGCCTGTCCTCCCAGATTACAGCTGGTCAGAGGTCCCCTACCAGACGCGCTCGGGCACGCAGCCGCTCCCCTTCTAGGGTACGCCCTCATTGGGAGTCTAGCTCGCCCTCCAGATCGACGCAGAGGATGCTCTCCCTCCCCTCGTCGTGACAGGCGATACAGAGACAGGTCTGGGGTGGTGGAGTTAACCTCCAAGATGTCTCAGTTTATGGAGGTTATGATGGGGCAGCAGTCCATCCTCATGTTCCTAGGCAATGCGGTGCCCCGATCCCCAGAACAACCTACTGGGTCCGTCGCTAGCCAGCCAGTGGTGCCACCACAATCTCCACCAGTTGTCTCCCTTCCACTGCAACCTCAAAAGTAATGGGATATCAGTGCGGTTTCCAGGGATGCATCTGACATCCTGATGGCTGATGGCTGCCTCCTCGCAAGCCCTTCCCTTGGGCTTATTACACCAGAGACCTCTACAGGCCTGGTTCAATGCCTTTGCGTTACATCCATGTAAGGACAAACACCGCAGGTTAATGGTATCCCAAACCTGCTGGGAAGCACTACGCTGACGGAAAGTTCCGTCAAACATCCGACAGGGCATGCGCTTGGGTGGTTATAACCAACGCTTCCAACCAAGGTTGGGGAGCAGTCTGGAACAGCTCAGAGACCTGTGGGGTATGGTCAGGGCCCTTGAGGTCAGCCCACATCAATGCTCTGGAGCTCAGAGTGGTGGACCTCGCCCTTCGGCACTTCTTGCCAGTGCTACTAGGCAAGCACGTGTTGGTGAGGTCAGACAACACCACGGTGGTGGCGTGCCAGGGCCAGGGCGGCATCCGGTCCCCTCGCCTTCACCAGATGGTAACACTGATGTTGCTATGGGCACAACCATGTTTGACTTCTCTGCGTGCAGTTCATCTACCGGGAAGAGTTAATTGTGCAGCGGATCGCCTATCCAGAGGAGGTCCTCTTGTAGGGGAATGGCGTCACCACCCTCAGGTGGTTGGGCGCGTTTGGGAATGGTTCAGCATAGCACAGGTAGATCTCTTTGCTTCGCAAGAAACCACGCACTGCTCCCTTTGGTTCTCGGTGAAGGACCTCGACAGCCCCCTAGGAGTCGATGCACTAGCTCACGAATGGCCGCAAGGGCTCATATATGCGTTTCCACAGATTCTGATGCTCCCTGCCTTCCTAGAGAAGGTCAGGGTAGAGCAAGCAACAGTGATCCTGGTCTCTCCTCAGTGGCCTTGGAGGATATGGTTTCTGAGCTTGGTGCAGTTACTGCACGGTCAACCATGGGAGCTTCTCCTGCGAGCAGACTTATTGTCCCAGGCCGAAGGACGACTTTGGCACCCGAACCCCAAGCTCATGCAGCTATAGGCTTGGCCCCTGAACGGGAGTGCCTGTCAGCCTTAGGGCTCTCGATGGCGGTGATTGCGACCATTCAGAGCACTAGAGCGCCCTCTAGTAGGTCGCAGTACACGTACAAGTGGCAGCTGTTCCAAGATTGGTGTCGGGGGGGGGGGGGGGGGGGGGGCATGAACCAATATCTTGTCCTATGGCAGTGATGTTACAGTTTCTACAAAAACTCTTAGATGAAGGGAAATCTCCCTCTACACTTAAAGTGTATTTAGCCGCCATATCAGCTTGCCATGTACACATTGACGGGTTATCACCAGGTTACCATTTTCTGGCATCGCAGTTCCTCAAGGGTGCAAGACGTTTGCGACCCCCAAGAACAACCAGTTTACCGTCATGGAGCCTTGACGTGGTGCTAGAAGCCCTTACCAAGGCACCATTCGAGCCTCTCCACATTGTAGATATGAAGCTCATGTCTATTAAATCTGCGTTTCTGCTGTCAGTGGTATCAGCCAAACATGTCAGCAAGTTACATGCACTGTCAGTGCATCCGTCATGTACTCGTTTCGAAGGAGACGGTTCTAAGGTCTCCGTGCACCCAAACACAGCCTTTTTACCAAAGGTCATATTCCCGTTTCATATGAACCAACCAGTTGAGTTGATGGCATTCCATCCTCCTCCTTTCTCTTCCCCAGAGGAAGAACGGTTACACATGCTCTGTCCAGTGCGGGCACTGAGGTGTTATATTGACCGTACAACAACTGTGAGGCAAACAGAACAATTGTTCATATGCCATGGTTCTAAGACCTTGGGTCAGCCGTTGTCTAAACAACGCCTTTCCCATTGGACAGTGGATGCTATTAAATTAGCTTATGAATCTGCAGGCCTTCCACCATCAGGGCAGTTGAAAGCGCATTCCACTAGGGGTATGACGACATCCTGGGCCCTCTTTAGAGGGGTGCCGGTGTCTGACATTTGCGCGGCAGCCAGTTGGGCTACACCGCATACTTTTATGATGTTTTGCCGGTTAAACGTACTGGATTCCTCTGCTCCACTATTTGGAGCATCTGTGCTACACTCTATGGCACCTCAGGATGCCAATATGGTGTTTACTATTCCACCTTAGGACAGGTGTCATTGCGAGCATAGACTCTGAGGCGCAGCTCCGCATATGCCTAGATGTATTGCCAACACAGTTGCGTTATGACGTGTCTGTCCTACTGCCGAGAATCCTTCTTCGCGACGGCTTGGGTACACCGTTCCCATACTTTGAAGGTTATTTTTGAATTGAAAGGGAACGGTAGGTTGCGGATGCAACCCTGGTTCCCTGAAAGAGAAAATAACCATCAAGCTCGCGAGGTCGCTCCGGAAGTCTTCACGGCCTGAAGAGCAAAAGAGGAAGACAGTCTCTGCGTGCTGCGTATAGTAAGCTCCCAGGGGTCAGGCTTACACGTCAGCTCGCGCAGAGGCCTATCACCAGCTTTGCTATAAAGCTCAGCCAATCCCTACTGCCTGACGACAATGTCCCATACCTTGATGGTTATTTTCTCTTTCAGGGAACCGGGGTTGCATCTGCAACTTATCGATTTTTTCATTAAAAACGTTGTAACATTTCATTGAGCAGCCGTTCGCTGCACAAAGGCTTCCACTAATTCAAATGTATTGACATTACATGTTTCTCCACTTCCAGGCTCTTTTTAAACACCTGTGATTGTGACCGGCTTGTTTGGTTAATTGTTTAGCCTGAACTTCAAGTTTGATTTTCTTGTTTTTGTGCACTGCGCTGTCAAAATGCTTGTCAATATTACCTTCTCTTAGATGAGCCAAAGACACATTACAAGTTGAGCAAAACAGAATCCCACCATTTGCATGCAACGTCCCCTTTTCGGAGTTCTGAACGCGATCTTCTGTTGAAAGTAATTTAGCTATTTTTTTTTTATTTGGATTTTTATTTGTCAGCTGTCTGTATTTTTAATGCTAACCATACACTGCAAACTAATATATCAACAATATCAAACAACCATTTTAAACTTCCCGCCCTTGACTTGTATGTTACATCATTGTACAGTTTGAGGAATTTGCCAACAATGATCTCGTTGCCATAGTAACCAAATGCACGGCATTGATGCCAGACCCTCTACAGCTGCTGTAGCGCTGCTTCTACTTGATACAAGTATGACATGAACAGGGGAAGTGAAGAGAACAGTAATGTAAAATACTTTAATGAAAATGAAATCCATATTATTTTTCCCAGGAAGCAGTCAAATACACGATTTCTGGGAAATTGTGATATCATGAATTTTCCGGGTAAGTTTAGTATGATCTGTGCTCAATCTGTATCTAGTTCTTACCTCCTCCTGACACAGCCCTAGTAATGTCTGCCTGCTCTGAAATACTCTCTCCCTGACTCTTCTTCTCACTGTCCTGTGCAGCTCTTCTGCTGGTTCTGTGACACCGCCTGGTTTCAATGAGTGCTTCTTTAAACACATGTTGAGGCACCTGGTAAAGTTAGCGCCCTTAAGTGAATATGGTTTGCACATCAAATACCTCCCTATTTTGTGATGTCATTTGCATACATTTCCGCACATTAACATTATATATTACATTTAATTGACTCGAACGCAGTACTTTTTTACCACGCGCTAGGTTGCCTGCCACTGGTTAGTGAATACATCAGATGTACAAAGCACACAGTAAAGGGGCTTACTGTGTGCAGAACATATTACAGCTGTTTAATGATTGAGGCCCAAAGTGTTTTTTTTTTTTTTTTTTTTTTTTTTATTATTGATTTGCGCATCTTTGTATGGTTTATTTATTTATTTATTTTAATTTAATGATCAGACTTGGAAATTCAGCTTGTTAAATACTATTTCTACAAATATAATTTGTCAGATATTCATGTTAGCATTTCTTAAAAAAAACAACAGAGGGAGTTCCAAAGCGCATCTACTTCAATTGCTATGCAGCGCTCAACTAGTCAAGTTTTTGATTTCGGAAAGTTTAAAAACTAATCTGAAAAGTGATTCCTGTTCTGGTTCTAATGATGCAAACCATAAAGCATAAAGCTTAATTTTTAAGAATTGTCATGAAAAGTTAGTTTACAAAATTTAATATACAACTTTAATTTTAGAAGTCTGACTGTAGAGAGTATTTGATTTCTTTGAGAGGAGGTATTTTTATTGAGGTTCCACTATCTGATACTTTAAAACTGTCTCTTGTATATTTTGGTTTCTGGCAAAGGAACAGAAAAATCAATAGGGGGATGAGATATTCTAGAAAACTAATTCCATGACTGATTACTTTGTCCAGGCTGGCTATTACTAGATTACTAATATATAGATATAGTATATACTATATATATATATATATATATATATATATATATATATATATATATATATATATATATATATATATATATATATATAGAGAGAGAGAGAGAGAGAGAGAGAGAGAGAGAGAGAGAGAGAGAGAGAGAGAGAGAGAGAGCATCAAAAGAAATGTATCACTTATATTTTGATAAAATTTACTAGGTGTGATCAAAAAATGACAAACTGTTTTAGAGCAGATGCAGTGACTTTTTATTGTGCTGATTAACAATTGACATCACAAAAATGCTGCAAAATGATCTGTCAGTCTTGGGCAGGTGTTGTGGCTCTTGGCCTCCCAGTTCATGGCCTGTCATTGACAGAGTGTGTCTGGTTATACTGTCTCGCCAGGTTTGAAAATGCTGGCTGTGAGCACCCAAGACAACGAGCCGCAGTACTAGGCCCTGTAGTCCAGCCTCCAACATGTCGATTGCAGGAATGCGCTGATCTCTTGACAGACATGGCATATTGTTATTTTCTGTGACTTTCTTTATTATTTTTATTCAAGATTGCAATTCAACAGCTGAAATTACTCCATATCCAATGTCCAAACCTGTCTCATTAATTAGGTGATTAAATGCATATGCTTCAGTCATAGTCACTCAGGAATGTCATGGTCAAGAATGAATGATCAAGCGATTAAAAAGAAACCAAAAACATGATATCTATCGATTTAAATGGTGTTTCTGTCGCTTTTTTGTTTGTTTGTTTTAGAGTATATCCAGTCAAACTACTTAGGTCTTAATCAAAAGTCTTTGGAAATGGTCTGTCTTCTGTACTAGTCCAATAACCAATGTACTCTGTTTTCTGTCTTAGTCCAATAACTTGTGTGCAAGCAACATAAAGACCCCTCTGCAATTATAACACCTACATTTTAAACATCCCGGTCTTGCAGAAGTGACCCCAGGTAAACTATATTGTTTGCAACTGTCAGTTTCTTTTCTGCAACTAACAGCACAACTGTCACTTGGACAAATTGATTTGTTTTTGCAGGTAGTCTTAGCACAACTGCCCAGCACCTGAGGCTGACATGCTTTTGCTCAGGAACAAGCAGATATGAACCAGTCCCTCTTGCTATTTGAATGTGAAGGGGCATCTGGAACTTGAAGTTTGTATTTGATCCTTCACATGCTTTGATGCATGGAGCTTTACAGTACATTCAAAAACACTATATATATATATATATAATATATATATTATATATATATATATATATATTATATATATATATATATTAAATTTAAATGGAACTCAGGTCTAAATTATTAAAGTGATCACTTCAAATCGGGATCGTAAATTAAGACCACTGTTTTAATGGATGTCTTAATATTGCTTGCATAGAACTTATTGGAAGACACTATTGTTTTAAGACAGAATAGGACAAAGATATTTTTGGTAGACCTTTAATGTGTGATTCACAGGGCAGGTTGCATGGAATGCAATGCAATTTGCTGAGACCTTTACTAAAAATAGGTAAATTGAGTGATTATTGTGAATAATGTTGAGAGGTGAAGGGAACCTGTATTAACGCTGTGCTCATGTATCAGCGTTTTACAATTACATGTAATAATTAAAACAGTTTTTATTTTTAGACCCATATATAAGAAATAATGTAGATAAAATAATCTAAACATTTATTTAAAATATAAAATTCAATTGCAACAAACAAATAAAGGGCTCCTGTGGCATTACACACCTTTTTTTGCAAACAGATGCACTTCTGTTTCAAAACCTTAATCTTATTCGCTCTTAAGCGGCTGCAACAGAACAGTGAGACGAAGCTGATTCTGGACCAAACCATTCAATATACGAGAATGGGGAGTGGGGGAGTGTAACGCATAGGATTAATAATAATAATAATAATAATAATAATAATAATAATAATAATAATAATAATAATAATGGTGTTTTAATCATGTGTGTATTAGTGTATGAAACTGGTTGTGAAAATATGTACAGTATATGTTTATTTATTTATCTTTAATAAAAGTAGCTGTAAGTCTAGTTACTTTACAATAATACCTCAATACCTGATTGTCTGAATTTGTAATCAATTGGTATACATGTTGGCCTTTTCAAATGATAAACTGCGGTTCTGTTGAGTGTATGGGGAAATGGGAACTGGTAGGGTTGAGATGGGTGGGGGGGGAATAGATATTAGCGACCACTCGCTTCGCTTCTAAATATAGCACTACACCACTGCTTATTCCACAGTAGCATTAGTGCTCCTACAATACGTTAGGACTTTCTTCTCAACCTCTGTCTACTTTTGTACTTCTCATAATTATTTTACATTGGCTTTATTTAATACCTCCATGTACAGATTACACTAATTTATCCAACTGAGCTATCAGTCACTCAATGATATACTTAATAAACAAAAGGAGCATAAACCAACTGTCCATTCAGTGCAAATATATCATCAATTTAGCCTTTGGTTAAATTGTAACAGTGGGTGATGGATATCTGTCAATTGACAGTACTTAAATCTCAGCAATTTTATTTCATGGTTGTACATTAAACTGACAGCACAAGCCTGACAGCACCAGCGTTATTTAAAATGTGCAAGCTAATGCACCAGCTGAACCAATTTACTGCTGAGGCTCTGCTAACTCAAGGGAGTATTACAATTGAAAAAAAGCCTCATGACAGCAGCCATTCGACCGTTAATGAAGAGGGCACAGCATGAATGAGGTGTGTTCTGCAGTGTTTTTCCAGTTCTTTTATGCAAATGCATGGACTCTGGGAGCTAATCTTTTTCAGCTACAAACCTACGATAAAGTCTGATTTTAGCTTTGTATAATTTCATCAAACTTTCAATTTATTTTATAGACTTGAAACTAGATTTTCAAAGTTATTTACAGTATTAGCATTATTATTAGTAGACGTAGTCATCGCAGTCATAGTAGTAATATTAGTCTATTGTTCAAATATCTAATAATAATAAATAATAATAATAATATAATAATAATAATAATAATAAACACTCATTCTGTAGCGAAAAACTGTGAGACGACGTCAATTAAAAGTCTGAGTTGTTTACTTCTGGTTTGGTAGCTTTATTGTCTTCTAAAAAAGTGACAATTTGGAGTAAAGAGAAGTTACAGGCACATCAAATGCATCTGGAAACTAACAACATCCTCCAAAATCCTATACTATATGTTGTTGACATAAAGGTGCAAATGTCGATGCACTCAATTTCTCTGCATTCAGTAGACAGATTCTACATTTTATTCAGTTCAATTTCAAATCACTTTTATTCAGACAGCTACATATATATATATATATATATATATATATATATATATATATATATATATATATATATATAATATATATATATATATATATATATATGTAAAGTTCATTTGTGTGTAACACGTTAAACCAATGGTATACCAACCAAGTTAATGATACTCTCCCCCCCCCGCTGTAGAGGGCTAATAAAACAAGGGTACCATTTCATTGAAGAATTACAAATCAATTTACAGGTATGGCATTTTGTGTCAATCCCTAAAAATCCAGGCCTTAGCACTCACCTTTGATCATAAGTATGCTGAATGAACCGCTTGTACTGCAAAAAATCAATTTCAAGATACAGACCACACTATGGATTGAAAAAAGCAACCCTGTATCTCTGTGCTCTATTTGTACATTTACAGTCATGAAACCTGAACAGATAACACTCAGGCAAGTAGTAGCATGCAGCTAGACACATCTCTTTGGGACTCTAGTTACTTAGAGGTAATATAGACTGATGGTCACAGGAACTTAAAAACTCCAGGGTATAGTTACACATTCACTGAGTTTTCCCTCTAAATGTTCATTCAAAGCAGGGCAGTTTAAACCCCTTGTAAGAAAGTAATTGATGGAGGATTCAGAAGGACTAGAGGTGATTTTTTTACGGATCTCGCAAATCGGTAGGACCAGTCTGTTGGCAGTACAGGCAGGTAAAAACAGGGAATGCTTTATTATAAAATTAAAGTTTAGGTTAACAGACATACAAAAGTTTCACTGTTCAGGATGCAACAATTTAAGGGACAAAACTAAAGAAATGCATCACCAAAGTACAGTCTAAAAACAGACAGGTTAAAAGATATAATCCATGCTGTATAAAACCTATGCATATTAAACTATACACATCTTCGATCTTCACGCAATCCCCTTGCTAAATTTGTGCCTCGCAAAAAAATACTGCTTTGGCACAAAATGAGAGATATTCCAAAACGGCACAAAGCAGTTGCGAGACATTGGAATATAGCAGTTTTTTTAGCAATTCGCAAATCTGTTTGTGCCTCGCAAAACCATCTGCACATTCACTACCAATATAGCAACTGCACACAACAGCCAAGCGCGTTACATTTACAAATCAGAGAATGCGCTACCACAGTAGACTTTGTCATAGCACGACTTATATATATATATATATATATATATATATATATATATATATATATATATATATATATATATATATAAAAAATATTTAGAAAAAAAAAAAAAAGACGGTATCCAAAACCTTTTTTAAAAATTTTACTTCAAAAACATACAGCTATGTCGGATCAGCTGGCCTTTAAAGAAACCTATATAGTATTTCCTTACGGTACAATGTATAAGTGTATATAAAAACGCATGATTGATGCTTACTTTGTACTTGAATTAACTCGTTTATGTTATTCATTCTACTCACCCATTTGAACATTATGATTAAGCCCAGTTTGTAAGGTTTTGAGTGTTGCAAGAATGGATTTTTTTCATTATGACATTTTTTTTCTTTAAGAATAATAATTAATTCTAAATACGCCCCTAAAATGTTAATTGTAGCCTACTATGATTTCTCAATAAATGAACAGTCTCTGTACAATTAGCAACATCGAAATTCAACAGACTGGACAGCTGCATAAATGGCCAGAAATTACAGTTAACAGAACTGTTTGTCCCGCCTCAGCTAACTTATGAATGGACTGCTGAAGAGAAAATACAGGTCTTTGATTGGTTGATCGTATCACCAGTCTGGCTTTAGAAAAACGTAAGCATGCGGCTATCTATGGAATAGCCAAATAAAGCAATAGGCCACAAGATGGGTGTATGACCTATTTATACAATAAATTTACAGATGTGTGACAACACACAGCAAAGACAGGCAGGACCTCCCCTCCCCTCTTCATCCTTCTATCAATCTTCCTTTCTATATTTTGATGGCACACGTTGAATGCGGATATGCCTGTGGAACAGTGAAGAACACATACATCTGTATATGTATACACACTACCGTTGTCCATCATATCAATACAATACCGCCCATCCATTGTGTGCAGATGGAGGGAGGGGGGGGGGGGGGGGTTGGAGTTCTGTACTATTGTCCGTTTGTACTATTGTAACCAACTCCAGAGTGAACTGTTACTCCGACACTATGTGAGCCAGCGGTACGCGGTTATTGTAACTAGAGGTGCACAGTTATTGGAACTAGCGCATCGCAATTATCGCGCAGATATTGGTATATTCAGATGAATTAAGGCTTTCGCCAAATTCAGATTTGATTGCGCTATGTGCATATTGAATGTCCACCTAGAATACATTTGCATCTCACGTTTCTACTTACTGATGCATTACCATATGTTAATAGGACAGCATTAAAGAAACAGAAGGAAGGCAGTGTGCTGGACAGAGGTGAGTGCATGTTTCCACACTCGTCTGTTGGGCATGGGAATACGCTATAAACGTCACTATGATATGCACATGTTATATATGTTATGGAAACAAAAAAAAAAAAGTTGACTACTTTTGTGTAATTTGATTATTGTTTTAAATGTGATTTGCCTGTGTCTTAATTGTATTTTATTGTATATTGTTCGTGTTGATTGACTTGCTGCTACCTTCTTGGGTAGGTCTCACTCGTAAAATAGGTTTTAATCTTAATGCGACTACAAGGATAATAAATTAATAGATTATATATATATATATATATATATATATATATATATATATATATATATATATATATATATGTGTGTGTGTGTGTGTGTGTGTGTGTGTGTGTGTGTGTGTGTTTGTGTGTGTGTGTGTGTGTGTGTGGCATAGCGCTTGCCCTGCACAGTGGTAAATTAGTGTTGGTGTGATTTATATGTGGGAATGGGTTTATTTTGTGTCGTTTTGGGAGTTGATTTGTGTAATTGAATTATTGTTTAGACGAGCGCTCTATTGAGACTTGCTGCCTGCTATGCTTGGTTGAGGGAAAGGGCAGCAAGTAATTGGCTGTGCTGGTCCTCAATCAGCAGGTGGGCGGGTCTCGACCAAGTGTCCGTCAGGTTAAAAACATCCGCGGGAGACAGCTCGGGGCTGCTGCAAGGCCTGCCGTTTTCATGGCACCTTTGATTTATAGTTTGTTGTACCGTGTTTTATTTTGCACTTTTTGTACAGCTTGATGTACTATTCCTCTGTGCGTTACCATCGCTGGTAACATCACATGACCACCTTTATTTTACTTCCGTTTGTTGTTTGTTTGTTAATAAACCTGCGTGCCTGTGCCGTCATTTTCAACTTCAACCCAATTGTCTCTCTGTATGCTTGAACAGCAGCTACCCACACGCGTGACACAAGGAAGACCCTGTCACAATATAAAATAACTTTTGCAAAGGCTTTGTTGAGCACACAAGCCATCGTCTTATATATTATAGATTATAAAACGTTGACTCGTATGACTAAAAAAAAATAAATGGTTTTCTCAATAAAGTGTCTAGAAGGGCTAGTATTCCGATAGAATCCTAATACTAAGTGGGTATTCGGTATCACGTTTTCGGAATACTGGTATCCAGAATACGGACGGATTGATTTTGAATTCCCTGTTTACATGGCATGGAATAGCTATTCAAATTTCTCACTATTCCGAATACAACTGGAATCCTGATAGAACAGAACAACTGGAACAGGTACACGGATAGCATTATGGGTGTAGTCAATTGTACCTACCACGCGCAGCAGGTGCACGACCTCATAAAAAAAAAAAAAAAAAAAACTGCATTATCTCCTCACAGTTTGCTCTGGTACTGGGAAATTTAATATGTTCCTCAGCACGTCGCAGCAATGCAGTTATGAACTGGCTGAGGTGGCGGGACACGGCTGATTGGGTGATCCCCACTGTATCACCTGCTACCTTTTGGAAGGTCCCGGTAACCAGGATACACATACAGACAGACACTACCAATTGCTCAGACAAGGCATGACAAGGTTTGTTCTAGCTAGATCATCAATCAGCATGTGCCATAGATGATATCTGGACACGATTTGCTCATTGCTGAGCTCCTCATATGTGTTCCGAGGCCGGTGCACTCTTTCAGCATATCTTCACCTATGTCGGGGTTGCTGTCGCAGTCCTTTTACAACCCTTATTCTGCGCATCACAAACCTGGTTTTGTGCTTGGCGCATACCTTCAAATATACCAGGATCACGCATATTGTCGGCCACTGCCCCCATATTGCGCGATGCGTACATTTTATTTCTGTACAGCGCAGAATGGATTGTGTGGATATGTTTCAAATATGGCAACTTGGCACAATTTCGGCACAACAGCCATTTGTGACACGCATATCCCTCGAACCTTTCGAATATCGGGCCCATAGACCTACTCTAAGACCTTAGATGATCTACGTACTTGTTGTTGTTGTTAAAGGTGAAATGCCAGTTTGGTCTCAGTTCAAGCCTGGGAATTTCTGAACAAACAGTGAGTAGTCTTAAGTTGTTTCTTATTAGTTTAGGAATTGTAAATGTTGTTTATTTCATCCTGAACAAAATTGTGACAGTGATTTAAGGTCAATGACTTTTGAAAATCTAGCCCAATGTATTAAAAGGATTAGTAGAACCAGAATACAAATTATGCTCCACCCAAACTTTTTTTCCTGAAACAGAACTTCATTTAAATGGGGCCACTGTGACAGTTAAGTTCCTTTAGCAGATATACATATTTTTTGAAGTTTAAAATACACACATATATATATATATATATATATATATATATATATATATATATATATATATATATATATAGTATATATATATATATATAATTTTAAACTTCAAAACTTTATAGAATTGCACTTATCTTCTGCAATGTGGTAGACATTTCCACAGGGACTGTTCATATAAAAATGACTGGCTAAATCGATCAGCACCTTCATATAGTATTTCAATTGCCTTATGCATAATGCATTATCCTGCACTCTACACATAGTAAATACACAATTGTTTGCAAAGCTGTGGCTCCATCGTTGTTTTTGGTTAAATAACTGACAAAACTAACAGCGATACATGGATTTTTTTTTTATTATTTTTTTTTTTTTTTAGAGCTGCAGCCTTTCTGTGTTTGTTTTTGTGTTATATATGAACATTCTCTTTGTGTAATGTTTGTTTTTAATGACTGAGGTTGCTTGATTGAAGCACAGGTACTGTATGTGTTGACAAATTGTTTGTTTGGTTATTTATTTGATTGTGTACATGCTGAGTTTCCAGGTACAATATTTTTCTAGTTTACATTTGTGAAGTTTTTAAGGCATTTTGTGTTTATAGTATGATTGAAAACATATTTTAAAAAGCTTATCACTTAAAATAACACTCTTTATTCAATAAAGTGTTTAAATATTAATACAAAATCTTATGTATATTTTATGTTTAAGCTAACAGGACGTATGTGTGTGGTGCTTTTCTGTCATTTAAAAATGAATACAGAAATAAATACATTTACATTTATTTATTTAAAATTTTGCCACAAAATATATGTATATATGTATATGTATTTTACATTATCACATTCACTTATACATTTCACTCCTGCACTTCAGCCGTGTCACTCAAACTGAACTGGTTGAACGTTACTCTTTACACCTTTGTGGATTTGCACTGAACTTGACTGCAAGCATAAGTTAATTGTACAGTACACCTTCACTATAACAAACCTGTTGGGATCAAAGCCTTTTGTTCGTTATATCAAGGGGTTCATTATAGCTAAAGGGCAATCAAAATGAAGGATAAACTGTTGGAGTAAGTTAATGAGATGATATTGAGAATAAAAGTAGAATTACATGCATTCGTTTCATGCGTGCAGTATACTGCCTTTTCTTTATCCAATTCGTCAAAAAATTGAAACACAGTACAAAAAGCAAAAATCCTGAACTGAAACTAAACTTTTATTCAAAATCAATCATTTCAAAGTGCAACAAATCTTAATCCAACATGCAAGAATCCCAAACGGAGCTTTAATTCCAAATCAACCTGACATTAAAGTGTTGACATGAAAGAAAAGTGAAGCAGATCCTCAAGTTGTTTTTTTTTGTTGTTGTTTTGTTTTTCTTTAATCAATTTTGCTTTGCCACATGGTTGCTGAACAATCCAAAAAACAGAGTGCTTTTTGACAACCTATATTCACGACAGAGGTGCGAGGTGACATCCTGTGTGTACAGACTGGGATGTTGACAGTGTTTGTACATTGTAACAAATATCCTTAACGTTTTAAGAAAGAGCCTTCATTCAATTCAGGGCCAAACTCGATATATTTTACACTAATACATGATCAAAGATAATCTGCCAATTGTTAACTAACAATGAACATATCGCTGGGGGCCACGACCTACGCTGCTAAAACAAATTCATTTTTAAAAGAAATCTCAGGGTGGAACTATTCTATCTCTGTGCATTCGCTTCTCTCTGCTTCACAACAATAACAAACACTCCCCGTCACTGGTCTTTAGCCCGTTAGTCCCGTCTCGTCACACTCCACGGCCAATCCCCAGAAGCTTCTGTGGTCCATGCCTGCAAGCCCATAGGCTGTTCGACCGATGAGAAACCTTCCCCCCAAGCCAAGCGTTCCTGCACTTCACAGACCTCACATACATTACAATATTATCTTTTTTTTTTTATTTGGGGTCCAGGGGCCAGGTTCGTTATAGCCGAAAGTTTGTTATAATGAAGGGCGTTATAGTGAGGGTGTGCTGTGTTAAACAGTGTCTATTTCACATTTAGACACATTAATTTGCAACTATGTAACTCTTTGTTTAAAAGTAATGCCTGGTAAGCCCCCTTTTATGAATAGGGCCCAGTACTCCTCTATATAGCCAAAAAGAAGACGAAGCCTCAAGCCTGGCATTAATGACCATTTTACCCTGAACTGTGTCTTCATTGGATTTGGGCGCAACACTAAGTACTCTTAATCATGTTCATCATGAATAAGCAAATCATTGTTCTTGTGAACAATGAGAAATCTACAAACAAATGCTTGTGTGAGCATAATACGTTTATTAAAACAGAGACAGGACTGCAGGCAAAAAAATAATAATTTTTCAAATCAATTTGCTAAATTAGAAAAAAAGACTTTCTGAAACACATATAGGCCTCTGTATTATACTGTACATGCAAGCTTATTTGGAGAAGCCTCTAAAACAGGGAAAAGGCTTAACAAGCAAAACAGGGTTACAGAGATTAATGAAGGAATCTAGAAATAATTAAGAAGAATGATTGTACAATGGAAAATGTAACAACATGCCAGCTAGTTATATATGCATGTTGTATTCTGTTTTATCTTTCATAAAAATGTGGTTTTACTGTATATGCTCGATATTGCTCCTGGGTGCTTATTTCTCTGTCTTCTCTTTACCTGGGCGCTTATTTGGATAACAGCTTCTATTTCAGAGTAGGCATTAATTGGCCTCTATGGAATCATTCATGCAAAACCCTGGGGTATATACAATAGTTTCTGCCTTGTAAGTAACATGTAGTAATAACCCTATTTGTATTCTTAGTTTGCCTGTGTAATTTACCTGTAGCTTTGTATAATGCTTGATACAAGTAAAACTCATATGGCAGTTGGTGTGTACTTAAGATTGTGCTTTATGTCAATTAGCCACACGGTTTTCCAAATTCTCTGTATTCCAACAAAAAAAAAAAAACAATTGGGGCTGACAGTTGAAAGGTTACATTGTCACATGATTTGAATGGAATGAAGATGCTATCTCTAGCACATCTCCCAACAAGCTCAAAGCCAAATAAAGGCAGATTTAGAAAAATAAATACTGGCAACTCAATATTGGAAAAACAGCACCTAGAACTGCTCAGAATGAGGGCACAAAACAGAGCATAGTAAGGAAAATATTCCAATTGAATGATTGATTAGCAATTGAGTCTCAGTACAGCTGCATAAAAGAGGCACCTTTTCACTCGCTCGGGGTTGAGTGTCTGAGTGTGGAGAACGGGTGAGAGAGGAGAAGATTTTTATTTACAGTAACAATTGCTACGTGCTGGAGAACCAGCACAGTGCTTGTTTGTGTCCGTTCGTCCACTCGTTTGTCTGTCTGTTCATTGTCTGTTCATTTTGGCTACTATGCCGTTTTATTTTACAAAGTGTTTTTTGTGTTTGTTCAAACCTTTTATTTTTCCGTACTTAATAAACTGTGCAGCAGTGCTTTCATTTACAATTTCACTCATAGTGTGGTGTGTTCATTTCTGGTCTGATGTCACCACTAAAGCCAGCTTGTCACAGGTACATAAAGACTTTCAAGCTGCAACTCACACAGTGATCAAACAAAGCAACCATGAAGACCAAGGAGCTTTCAAAACAAGTCAGTGATAAAGTGGTAGAGAGGCATAGAGCATGAGAAGGGTAGAGAAAAATTTCAAAGGCGCTGGTTATCCCTTTCAGCACAGTGAAGTCCATCATTAAGAAGTGGAAGATGCATCATACCACCCAGACACTACCCAGATTAGGTCACCCTCCCAAACTGAGCAACTGGGCAAGCAGGAAACTGGTTCGGGGTGTTTCTCTGAAACCAGCAATGACCTTGAGAGATCTGCAAAGTTCTGTGTCTGAGATGGGAGTCAAGTGTTCTCACATCAACAATAAGCCGATCCCTACACAAAGCTAGCCTGTATGGACGGGTGACAAGAATGAAGCCAGTACTCAACAAGCCTCATCTTAAAACATGTATGGAGTTTGCAACAACATACTGCAAACATGTGGAAAAAGGTTATGTAGTCAGACAAGACAAAAATTGAACTTTTTGGTCTAAATTCCAAGCGCTACGTCTGGTTCAAGCCCAACATTGCACATCACCCAGTCAACACCATCCCAAATGTCAAGCATGGTGGTGACAGCATCATGTTATGGGGATGCTTCTCTTCAGCAGGGACTGGGGGAAAATGGATGGTGTAAGTACAGGCGAATCCTTGAGGAAAACCTGTTTGAGTCAGCCAAAGAAATTCACATTTCAGCAGGACAATAACCCGAAGCACAAAGCCAAAGCCACACTGGAGTGGTTGAACAAGAAGAGAATTAATGTTCTTGAGTGGCCCAGCCAAAGTTCTGACTTGAATCCAATCGAAAATTGCAGCCCATCGACGATCCCCGACAAACTTATCACAACTTATTCGACGAAGACTGCAGTCCATCGATGATCCCCAACAAACTTATCATTACTGGAACAATTTTCCCATGAAGAATGTATAAAAATGTCACCATCCTACTGTGTAAAACTAGTAGATACCTATCCAAAAAGACTCATAGCAGTAATTGCTGCAAAAAATGATTCTACCAAGTACTGACTTAAAAGTCACAACCACTATTTTCCTGTTCCAAGAAAATCTTAGAAATGTTTGATGAGGACCGCAGACAGTGCCATTGCAGGCCGCACTTTGGGATCCTCTGCTTTATTGGGTTAAATGTGTATATTTCCAAGGTTATTTTTCAACATGAAAGTTATGCTATTTGTATGCTGAGCCTGAATTGTTTTGTTTTTGCTTCTGAGCTTCCTAGAGTTTTTTGGTTTCCCATGTAACTGGTACCATAATATTTCTTATTCATCTTATCACAGTTGCTATCACCAATTTAAATGTCTCTTTGCAATACCACGCCTTTGACATTTAAAAAACTGCAATGTCATACTGACAGCATGGATTTCAGAACTCAGTAGAAAAAATCCCATCAGAATTTACAGACATGGTTCTCAGTATAGGCCATTGACAACAATGCCACCTGTCTTGAAGATACAACATTAATTTAATATTACTACCCTGATAAGGAATGGAGCTTATAAAGACTAAAGGGTTGGGGAAATGTATAGTTCTCTACATCAGGGCTCCAAATGTCGACAAAATCTATGTAGTGGGATTATAGATTGTCTTGTGATTTTATAACAAATCAAAATGTGACAGTATGCTTCATCGTAATGCAGCTCCACCAGGACAATTTTTATTTTACTGTATTTTTATTAGAATTTGAGGCCCCAATGTAACAAAGTGCATTTGAAAAAAAAACTGCCTGTCTCATCATAAGAACATTATGTTGCAACACAAATACGATGTTATCTTGTACTATAGTTATGTTTTTATGCACGTTTTTTAAGTGCAGTCTCCAAAATCACAGCAATCTTGGATGACAATCTTATCTGTAAGAATATGTGCAATTGTACTAATCCTGGAAGTGAAAACTCAGCATTTAATGTGCATTTCTGGAACTGTAGCCATGTTCTAGTGTATAGAAAATATACCTGATTTAATATCCAAATGTGCAGCACTGTACTAATTTTGCTAAAAATATAAATAACGCTATAAGAAAACAGACTTATTCTAACAGTACTGTCAAAAATAATATTATAGCTCCCCTTCATGGACTCATGGGACTTAATAAACTGAGTCATGTGTTTCCTACACTTAAAAGCTTACACTGTTTCTTAATGTATGAATTGTGATTTTGCATTGCTTAAAACTTCTATAATTCAAGAATGTAGACCTGTCCAAACACACAGACTGTGACGTTTATTTAAGACATTCTCATACATTCAAAGAACAAACTCAACAAATGTGAACCTGTAATATTGAGCAGATGCTTTTAGAAAGATGCTTCATCCTGATGGAATTGTGTCATCTCAATAGCCACTATGAGTAGTTAGTTTTTTCAAGTGCTTTGTCAATGCCCTTGACTTTATAAAATACATTTGTATTTGTTGTGTATACACTGCAAATGATTGCAATGCTCTAGACTGGGGAAAGTCCATAAAATGTTTATTGGATGTTAAGGTCCTTTAATGCACTGTATTTCAGCACTTTTTATCGGACACTGAATGTCAACTTTACAAATTAGAATCTATTAACACAAAGCAATATATTGGTCATGAGCTGGTAGGCGTTTAACCTAGCAGACTAAAATACAGAACAGCTTTACATTTGAAAGAAAATACAGACAAGATTCTAAAAGAGCCAAAATAATTACAATAAGTTCAATTACAGCATCAGGAAGCATCTACCAATAGTGATTTTAGCTGCTTTAGGAGTAAACAAATGTCCCTGCTAAGTATTTTTCTTATCTTGCCCGCCACTCTTAATTAAACCTAACATTGTTATTATTGAGGTGATTATTGGCAGTGTGAATATTTATATTTTGTCAGTGCTATGTAAAATAACCTATTTTAATAAAATGAATGTTTTAGCCACTTGTTAATATATTATTAAGAAGTATAATTTTCAACTGTGAAATAATGAAGCGCTAATGAACATGTTACCTGTAAGCTTCACCACTGGACTACAGTATATATGCAATGATTATATCCATGGCATTATGTCCTCTTACCAAAATATATAATTTAACAAGTCTATATGGCACATAAACCAAGACTGTAGGCTTTTTATCAGTATAACATATTATCAAAACAAACCGCTCCAGACATTTACTCATCACCACTGGTGTATGACAATATGGACATTAAAATTTAATGTCTCAACACTCCCAAAACAAAGCGGGGGAGGGGCAGGATGTTTTATTATATCCTGCATTATACAGTACATCACTCAAGCACATGAACCACCCACTGACTACACTGTGGTTAAAATGTTAGGAAATTGAAATCCTCAAAAGCATGGAAGTAGAAGTATCTGTAGACCGTATAATTGTTAGTGTAAATTCATTAACTTTAAGAGTGCTGAAATACTGTACAGTACTGATACTGTACCGTACTATGAAAACACAGATTGCAAAATGAATTCATTGCTTTCTTGGCCAGATGAATAACATAATCCCCAGTTTCCACCTCCTTAATGAAATTAGAACTGTAGGGTCCCGCTTTTGAGACTGCACAAAGTATTAGAATGGAAAACTGTACAGCACTGAATATGAATTCTGTGTCTCCTTAACATGTGACAGTGAGCACTATGACAGATACCAACAACTAAAACACTGAATTTTTTTTTGTGAAAGTTTTCAGAAACAATATGTCAGATAATACCAATATTTTAGAGGAAAAAAGTACCTTTACATGGTACATAAAATCCTGTTTAAACTGGATTTAGTAATGTGGTCTTGTTAACTGCTTTGAGATTTGGGAATTGAGTTGAGTAATTGTGGCAAAGTGGCTGGCAAGGGGAACAAGCGCAGTGGTGATGGGGCACAGGAGCGACAAGCAGACAACGGTGATTCGGTGAATAGGTATTTATTGTGTCTTTTTCCAGGTCTGGTGACTGTCAAACAATAAACCCCCGGCCGTACACAACAATGCATAAAGCACGGGGATGGTGACCAAACAAGGCACAGTCCCGAACAAAAAACAAAGGTACGGTCACCAGTCCTGGGTGAGTGCAAACATGCAGGTGCTCTGTACAGTGGTGCTCCGGATAGTGCTTTCGTTGCGACAGCTCCAGAGGTGCGCTTTAACTGTCTATTGGTGCGACAAAGAACAGACAATTACTGACAGACAGAAATAACACACAACACATATAACACTTTCTTTTTCTCTCTCCTGCCGTTCAACCCAAACGAAGGAAAAGATCAGCGATTACCCTGGCCCCTATATGTACTCCCGCATGACATCTAGGTAAAAGGTTGCAGCTGCCTTATTACTTGCAGCTGCCCCTCGTTTACCTTTCAGGTCTATACGGTTTTACGACAGAGTCTCGCTTCTTTCCAGCCTGACTGACTTCCCGGCCCTGGAAACGAACTGTCAGGCCAGCCTTTCCAGATACTTCTCCTCCCGTCTTTTAGCGCCCTCACAGGTCGGGAGGGAGATTTATCACCAGAACTCACTGTATTTCTGTCACAGTAATGTAATCTGATTTCTTGTTTGTGTTTGTTCACAGTACCAGTAGAATAGTTATGACAACCTGAAGCACCCACAGAAAGACGGGAGGGGTGGTGCAATAGATACAATAGATAACCATACAGAAAACCTACAGACATCTCATAACGGAGCCTTCTTTTAAACAGGAACACAACCAGATTTTGAAAAACATTTACAAACATGTTTTGGAAAAGCTGCATCGGATTTCCAAATCATATTGCACGGAGTCCTATTATAAAGAAAACTTGTAGACATGTGAATGTGCTGAATGCTACAAGATATTTTTGTTTTGTATTTTGTGGTCCCAAAATACAGCAACCTACTAATGTCAAATTTCCAAGAGTAATGAACATAAGCCTACAAATCTATTCCCTGACATTTAGTAGATGGTAATTAATAGTTTGACAACTATATTAGAATTAATACTCAATGTTGACTGAAAATAATAACATGTAGAAAAGCATCTTGTTCTCTCAGTAATTTATGTAAAATCTAACAACATTTTTAGATCAATCTTATGGATTTGAAAACTTTTATTAACAAAATAGCTACAATGTATGAAGAGAGAACAAAAAACAGCCAAGTGTAAATTATGTAATGGCCACAAAGTATCTTTAAGAGTCAGATGGGTTCTAAGTCTCTGAAGTATATTACAAGAAGTCATCTTTTATTGTGATCTGGTTTGATTGATAAAGCAAGGCTAATGAACAAGAAAAATCTAATGTTCTCAGTGAAGGAAATTAACAATAGGCAACTATTTTGGTTCTTTCCAAAATAAAACAGACCATATTAGTATAAAACCATAAACTACTTTGATTCTTATGTGATTTTTAATAAACAAGAAAAGATATATGTGATCTGTCAGAGGTTACAGACAGAATACATTTTAGAACATGTATTTAAAATTCTTTATAACATCAACCAAATCCATCCACCAGAAGGAAGCTCCTGTGCCCCAGAAGGTTATGTGTGATGTGTAAAAAATAGTACATTTCTAAAGAGATTAAACTGGCCATTAATCAGTAGTTATTTAAAACATTTCTATGATGTCACCCTCTGATCTTTCAATTGAATCATTTTACAATTCAACTGAAAACTGTAGATTTATATTATCCTGGCAATGACATTTTAAATTAATATGAGTTATTAAAAAAAAAAAAAAAAAAAAAAAAAAAAAAAGTGGATTGTGTGGGACAAGGGGACAGTGGGGTTTCAATTATCCGAGCAGCACAGGTACTGTACACCTCCCCCCTTTTGAATAGATGCAGGTCATTAACTAAAAATTTAAGTTTATTTATTAATTAACAGGATATTGAGTGTCTAATGTTCTCATTCAAGTTACAGTCATGCAAGGTCATAGTTTTTTAGGTAACATAAAATATTATATAATGTGATTGCATAAGATTGAATTTGTGTGTATAACCATTTTTGGGTAGATTAGATAGTAAATTGCTATGTCTACACTAAGGTTTGATCACACCTAAGTGGCTGTTACTGTTTGCTATTGGATAAATCAATAAACATTGATCTTAGAACCTTAAACATGATCTTCGCAGCAAAACTTAAAATACAAAGCTTTATAAAAGTGTATCAATAACCAATAAAATACAGGTCTAGGGTCACACAATAATAGCCTTTATGAGGACAAAAAATAAATTTACTGGATACCTAAATCAGGAAACTTTCAAAATGTGAACATTATTAATATTTCAGGCCAGACACCATTGTGAATGATAACGGCTCTGATCAAGAGCAGAAGACATTCATAATAGTCAATGATTACTGCCAGTGCTGGTCCTTTTTAAATTAATACACTCGAGGACTTGGTGCAGCAGCGTGATTGTTTTGATAAGCCCATATTGGGCTTTTATCCACATAGAGTCAAACTGGTACCAAGACGGAGCGAAGAAATAATTTCTATGTGATAGCTGTTAAGGGTATAAGTGAAATGAGATGTGGTGAACTTGCCCTAGTTTGTAGATTAGAGTAGCTTTGTTAATTGCAAAATGACCTACAATTGGCTGTAACTCCAGTCTGAAGCACCAGAATGATAAGGTTATGGCAGGGGTACTCCATTGAGGCAAGGCTTGATGTAAATTAATAGGAAACCAAAATGCATGTTCAGGCGTCTCCTGATAGTGCTATTTTTCCATTTCTACATAACTTGTCCTTCACATTATTGAGAACTATTGCAATGCAGCTAAATAATAGGAATGCAGCTCATTAATTGTGTTGATTCAAAATGCAATTTACTAACCCAGCAAATCTGTTTCCCTAACCTTTTTCTCATCTTACTGTTTCATTTATACAACATGACAGAATGGTATAAAGATATAAAACAGCATATCTCACCAAGTCTATCCATTCTTACTTTTTTGAGCAAGCTACAATTGAATTGATTTACAGCAAGATTGATAGTGGAGTGTTAACCATAACTGGTATAGATGCTTATGCTCTCAGTTTTAAGAACCTGATGATATTGTTACTTAACAATCACCAAGGCTATCATCCATCATAAATCCACCCTGATAGCTTGCTCTGTTGTACACATGCCCTTGCACATATCAGATGAATAACAAAAAAAAAGTGTTTCAGATTTACCTGGAAAGTTACCTTGTCAATTACATTTGTGTGACGAAATTCTTTGTTATGGAGGTCACCTGCAACTTTCTATTGTAAAAAAAAATATATATATATATATATATATATATATATATATATATATATATATATATATATATATATATATATATATTCCACATGACCCTGCAGCCAGTCATGAAATGACTTTTAATGTACAGTTGTCCCGCGTTACACCGCCCCCCTTTATAACGCCCCACCCCTTACATACCACCAGCTGTTCTCTCTGAACAAATGTTACCAATATAAAAACAGTGCTATTTTTACCCGTCATATCACCAGCGCGCTGTCCGCCATCCGCCAACTTCCCAAGCCAAGCAAACGTAAATACAAGCATCGTAGTTTCCTTCATTGTAGCACCAGTGAAATAATCAAGGCCAATTAAAACAAAGCTATGCAGCTAACCTTTGACTCGCTTTCCTAATTCATTGTTAACTGAATGTTCATACCAATGTCATCAACACTCCCGCTCCCAAAGTAAAACAGCAAGTACAAAATGGTGAGTCGACCCTACGTTTAACAGCAGAGTAAAATAAATAAAATCTGCATGTATGCATCTGAAAATAAGAAAGCAAGAATTCGCAAATGTTTTTTCGCCGAAGTGAGGCATACTGTTAATCAAAGGACAATTGGAGACATAGTACGGATAAAAACAAATGGCTTACCTTGATGGAACAGGTTGATTTGTTTAACCTGAAAAAGGCTTGTCGCGTCTAAAATAAGTGACTTATATAAACCACAGTAAAAAAAAAAAAAAGTATGGTAAGAGGTTTGTTTGTTTATTTGGAAGTTTTGCACAAATGAAGACTAGCTAAAGGAAAGCATCAGTTTTGTAAACAGCAGAAAATATATATTTTTAACTGCTTAAAAAAGAATGCTGATAAGCTTAAATTGCTTTGTGAAATAAACAGATGGGGATAATATTCAGCAGGCTTACAGTCGTGCCACAAACATTAAAGTTCAAATGACCAGTACAGTAAAAAAAAAAAAAAAAAATTATAAAATCGTCGTGAAACAAAAATGGGTGTGTTTAACAATAAATCCAGGTAAATTGTAATTACAGACAAAAATTAGGTAATAAAAAATTCCTCAAAGTAATAAGGTAGTTTTCAAGAGATTCCTAAAAAGTTTCTCTACCCTTTCCACTATTTTGTAGTGATCATCTCTGTGAAAGATACTGTTAGTTTTAAAAAAAATAGATTAATATTTTATTAAAATGGCAAAGATACTGCAATTGTATAACTAAAAAAAATAAAACATTTGAATTTATTGCAGAGTTGTGTGTGTGTGTGTTTTTTTTTTTTTTTTTTTTTTGACCCTCACTATAACTCCATCCTCGCTTATTGCTAGTTTTTGCCCATGGCCCTTACCAGGCGGTATAAAGAGGGTTGACTGTAATTCATTGTTTAAGCACTATTGCGTCTTTTATAGTTCTGGATCTAACAGAGAATACATACTTTTTTGAGTGTGTCGCACCAACTCCTCTTTCATTTGTTCCTGAAAGTATTAAGATTAAAAACAAAAAAGAAAACTAAGAACTCATCGTAGTTGTCTATGCATGACTGAATGTGCAGACAGCCATAAAGAAACTTGATTACATATTTAAAATTGTTCTTCACTTCAGTAGACTTAGCTACTGGTCCTCCCCTTTTCAGTCATAGAAAAAAATACTGATGGAAATGATAGAAATTAATTAAAAATATATATATATATATTATATATATATATATATATATATATATATATATATATATATATATATATATATATATATATAGTGGCTTGCAAAAGTATTCAGACCCCTGACCGATTCTCTAACCGATACCGAATTACAACTGGAGCCAGCATCGCCACCGTTGTGTGTGCTGACGCGCCAGGGAGGAGGCAAATAGGCTGATCCCTGGAGCCAGTATTACACTTCAGCCAACAGGCAATCCACCTTACCTGGCAGAGGAAAATCACTGAAGGTTGATATATTACAGTGGAGCTACATTTGGTTGGTCCCCATCACTACTATCTCATTTTGCCTTGGCGAATGCCAAGTCCAATATTAGCATGAAGTTAACAACAGCTACTCTAATGTAATAAAAATCACTGCCACCCATTGAAGAAATTTGTGTTCTTTGCTTGCACTTTATACTTCAATTTGGAACATGTAGATATTTCGCTATAAATGAAAAGTGACCAAAAGTGCTATTAAAATAACCTGAAAATAATAACGTTGGTAAGTATAACTTTTTTTTTACACTTAAAGGAAAAGTGAAGATGCTAAGCTATTTTCACCATATTGAAGGAAAAGGGTAAAAATGTAATTGTTAGCAGTTTTGTAATTGATAAATAATAATTTTAATGGGGCAAATAAATATATTTGTATTCTGTAATTCAACATTTCATCTCAATTAATAATTATTTAGAAGTGTTAAAACTACTGTAAAAACACTCATTTCTCAATATCGCAATGAATCGCCTAGGACACACATTTACAAGCGCAATTCTCTTTAATGTCCAAGTAGCTAACCAATTTTTTAGAAAGCCATCTATTGTTTATTGTGTATAAACCAAATCTACTGTATATATTACATTGTTGTTGAAAAACAATTATTGATTATTCTCACTTTGCCCAATCTCAATTTTTACATTTACATGCAACACAGCTTGAACAGATCATACAAAAGTAGTTTGAATGAAGCCGAGTGAAAAAGTAAATATATTCAGAGTAACACTTAACTGACCACGATCTAGTTACATATGAACCTGGACTTTATTCAAATTATTTATGTCGTCAGAATGTTAACAGCATCCACTGGTGCCTTGTGCTTACTTGCCTGATTTATGGTACATCTTTTTAGTCTGACCAAGGCAAGAAATATTATTTGTGTCGATTTGTTTTTAGTTTACGAGTGGCCCTTGCATTCTACTGTTTACACTTTAATACTTGTTCTTATTGATTAATTACTGTGTCTTGATGCATTGCTTTATATTTTAGACAAGATCTGACCTGCCTGAACACTGTTTCCCTGATGGGAATGAATAATCAAAACCTAAACAAGGGCATTACAGGGGCATTCCAAAACAACTTAAGAACATAAGAACATAAGAACATAAGAAAGTTTACAAACGAGAGGAGGCCATTCGGCCCATCTTGCTCGTTTGGTTGTTAGTAGCTTATTCATCCCCAAATCTCATCAAGCAGCTTCTTGAAGGATCCCAGGGTGTCAGCTTCAACAACATTACTGGGGAGTTGATTCCAGACCCTCACAATTCTGTGTAAAAAAGTGTCTCCTATTTTCTGTTCTGAATGCCCCTTTTTCTAAACTCCATTTGTGACCCCTGTCAAAGCCTTCAACACACTTTCCATTACTGTATATAATACATTTGTATTGGACAGCTTACTTTAACTGTTGTTTTAAATATCAATAGCTGAAAATAAAACTATTGTAAAGATGTTAATTTGATGAGAAACCATGGTAACTTGTCCTTTGTGCTTGTAGTATGTGGTATCTTCTAGCTCAGAAGTAAGAAATGTATTGTTTTGCATTTTACATAATTATGTTTTGAAATTATCCGCTGTCATCTTTCTTTTCTGTCACGCAATCTGCACTCCTCTGGATGTTTCTTTGAGAATACTTCTATTCTTATCTTGATAATTAACATCTGATAAATTACATGATTATCCTTGCTTGTGGGACAGTGAAATCTTAGAGCTTCTCGTGCACTTGGGTTCTCTTTTGTGAAGTTACAGCTACCCTCAATCCTAACCCACCAGTGTGTGCATCCTAGTCACATAACCCAAAGACCCCCATGCAGAATGGGAGCTTGACAGGTACTACTGTAAAGCAACTAACCCACCCACAGCTGTTAGCATCATGGGGCTTGCCCACTTTAACTATACATAGAAAGCAAGAGAAAAGCACTTTAAGTTTCACTTCATCACACATAAACAGATGCAGATTTTCAAAAGCAATCTAATAACACATTATAATATAATAGAAGATTAAGGAATTCGATGAGAAAGTGGGAAGATATAATGAATTACAAATGAATTGGTAGCTATCAGATGAGGTTAGTAATAGCATTTTAAAAGAAATGGGAAGTTTAGAAATCAAAGGCATTTTTAAGCTTTTATTTTACAAGCCTGAAGCTACTTTGATATTTTTTATTGCAAATAATAAATTTTGTTTTCAACTTGATAGGAGAGGAAACACGACTTGTATACAAATAGAAAGTAGTTTACAATATTAGGATACAGTCACACATAAGAAAGAACAGTTAAAATCAATTGCACGTTAGTTACACACTAACAGAAAGCACATTGATTGGATATTTAATAAATATCCAATTTGAATATTGGATACATATAACAAATAACAATTATAGAAATTCATTACATTGCAACATTGACATACTGTAACAGATGCTCTGAATATAAAAGCTTACATGCGCAATACAAAACCCATTCTGATGTTTTGCATTAATATTGTATTATCAATTAATGTAAATTAGCTAGAAATGCATTTTGGTGATGGCCCAAAGTACAAGTATTTTGGGTCTAGAAGGTGTAACACCTTCGCTAATTGAATTTCAGGTCACCTAACCAGGGACTGGAGAAAGGTGACCCTGTACTGTCCTGTAACACCTATAAGTCACCTTGGATATCAGTCATTGAGTCGGCCAGTCAACCTGATCAATCATTGGAGTTTGAGCTTCTTCTCGACCCCACATGCAATGCACATAAAAGCATAAAAGTTGCATTAACCTTTCCGATATGAACTTTATATATCCTTTATTAAATATGCGGGAAAACATTTTTCCATAATAATCTCAGGACTATTGAGCCAATCAATCAATGTAATAGCGGTTCTCAAAGCTGCTGATTTCTCTTGTGATACCACATACAAACTTTTGGGATTATACTAAAAACTAAATTTATATCCAGTACATAAAAAAATATGATAATAATACGTTCACTTGACAGATGGATGAGACATTAATAAATAGTCTTAACTAAGACAGTAAATGTAAGGTGTAGAGATGTAACTTTCAGTGTTTGCCAAGGTTGCTTGCAGGCTCAATTTGCATTTGCAGAATGTTTTTTTTTTTTTTTTTTAAATGTAATTTTGACAAATAAACACTAAACATAAAAAAAAAAAAATACATCAATAATATTTCCTTGGTTTCATTGTGTGTAAGAAAAATAAAACATGTTTAATTTGGAACATCATATTTTAAGATATTGAAAAATGAATGGGTAAGGTTTTTGGAGAGTGTGCGCATTTATTTACCAATTTACTGTAAAACTGGGTGCTAATATGAACAAGAGCGAACAATCGAGACTGGGCGCTATTGTTATTTTGGAAAGTTACAGGTTTTATCTATATTGTCATGAAACAACGCCTTCCAAAGAAATGCATTTATTCTGGTAGGAAATAATGGAAAAGTCTTTTAGCTTTGAAGTATTTTAGAGGAGTTTCTATTTACCATTTATAAAAAATCTGGATATGTGGACATCATCAGATATAAAAAATGGAAAAACAGGAACTATATTTAAAAAAAAAAAAAAAAAAAAAAAAATCTGTATAAACCTACAAACAAATATCCATGTCTTTCAACATCTATCACATTATTTGTGTTAGAAAGAAGCAACCAACATGCTGCTTTACAGACAAATCAAAAGTAAACGGATGCTGGAGCATTTCTGATGCACAGAACCACCTGGGGTCTGACTATAAATGTATTCCCCCTTTCTACAAAAAAACCCCAACCTTGTTTAGACCTTTGGATATCCACAGACTGACAAAGAGCTGCTCAATACATATATATATATATAGTGCAGCACAGAGGAATGCTGAGGAGACAACATGGGCTAGAACTTGACAGGGTTGCCTCAGCACCTTCCAGTCATTCGGAACAAGCTGATTACTGAAGAGACACTCCAGAGTGCTCGGAAAAGAAAACTGCTAAAAAGGAACCACAGGCCCCAATCTTCCAGTCAGAAAATAGTGCATGTTCTATTCTCACCAGCTTGAGCTAATGTGATGTTTTGTGACTAGTAACCATTATAGAAACAAACTGTTCTGCCCTTAAGCTCTAACTTTGGGCTCACTGCAGGAGATAATTCAAGAGCAGGACTGCAGTATAAAGTATCACACACCTGCAAGAACCAATGGGAAACATCTTGAATTCTACAAGACAGACATAGCAAATGAACAATGCAATCCTTAAAATCCAAAATCCTTGCTTTATTTGCTGTTTCTGTTAGCCACAATATGTTCTTACTCAAGCTTTTAGTGAATCACAGCAGGGTAAGAAAAAGACAAAAACAAGTAGAAGCAGAATTGCTCATAGAACAAGAGATACGCAGGAGCTCTCTGATACTTAGAGGGAAATTAATGGCAACACATTTGAAACCACACAGTCACTTGCTAACAATGTATACTTAGAAAATATAGCTATAGAACATGTGTAAAGTGCCCCTCTACAGTTCACAAACCAAGTGTGCTGTTGTAGATTCCATAACCCTTTGGAACCATTTTTTTCCCTACTCATCTATCAATTTTAATTAGTATTCTGTACGTCAACAACTTCTGTGATATATTTTTATAGTCTTAGAATGAAAAAAGAAAGCATGATTTGAATTGTTATTCCCAGTTTCTCTGTGATTTAACTGCTCTGAAATTAGCACTTTCCCTTTCACAGTATTGTGAGACTGTGCTTGCCAGTACTAAGTACGGCCGTAATTAAGTGCAACTTGATTGATAAGCTATTACTACTGAACTTGAATGTGATTATTTCCTTGTATATCTCGTTGGTGTGTTTTGCATTACACTTGAGCAAACCCAAGATTGATATGGCCATTAACTGGTTGATATGTATAGACAGCATGCCTGCCTACTGAGCTTGAGTAGCTAACCAGACTAATTGTTGCAATATGTTTTTACCCCATTGAACGATCACACCGTAGCTCAGAACAAGCAAGAAGTAACAGGAATGGCTGGTTCTTCTTATTGGAATGGTTCTTCTTATTGAAACTCTACCCTATCTGCAAGCATTGCACATTGAAAGAGGTCTTAGGTCTGAATCTTTAAAACTCAGCATGTGTTTTAGAGATAAAACCGGTGCTAGTTTATAAACTCAATTATGAAATACGAATGACTTCTGTAAAAAATGTTGCACTCTAATACCATACATGTACTGTATAATGCTATTTGTTATGTTTCAAGCAGGATCAACTTAATTATTATTCATTCAGAAAAATGTTATTAGTCTATATTGGGATGTTGCTTAACAAATTAGCATAATTTGTGAACACTGGATTCATATTGTAATTATGTCTGTTTGAGTAAGAAAGTACCATAATAAAACTTTTATTTAGAAAGCTTATCAGTCAATAGGTATATTCAGGTAGACTCCAAAATAGACACAAATGCTATACATGTATCTTGCATTAGATATAATACAAGATACCAGTAATTTAAAGAGAAAGTAACCATGTTCCAAAAAATATAGCGTTACACGTCCCCACGTGTTGCTACAACTGTTTAAATAATGTAGCTGGAATTTTTTTTTTCATTGTTAACACCCAGACAACATTTTACACTTACTATATATCTTTAAAGTTTGTTTCAAAGCTCTTTTCAAAATGTCCACTCTAGTGCACTAATAGTGTAAGGACTATTGCCCACATTGTCAAACAGGTAACATAGCAATAACAATCCATGATGTCGTACGGAACAGAAAAGCCAGGCACTTGTTGTTATGTTGTTTTTTTTTTTTTTTTTGGGGGGGGGGGGGGGGGGGGGGGGGGGGGGGGGGGGGGGGGGGGGGGGGGGGGGCTCTTCTTGCAGTGATTTAGAGGACAGGTATGAAACCCAGTGCACTAGAGTGGAAATTTTGAAAAGAACTTTGAAACAGACTTTAAAGTTTTAAGTGTAAAATGTTGTCAGGATGTTAACAATAAAAATTACAATGATAGGTATGTTATTGAAACAGTTGTAGCAACATGTGAGGACGTATAACGCTAGATTTTTTTCTGAAACCCTCTACTTACTCTTTACGTGTTAAAGCCTTGCTTGTGCCATTTAACTTGAATAAAAAAAGGTATACTTCCCTTTTGACGCAATAGAAGCAGAATACAGAATTACCCCTTTGAGCTAATCACAAGCCATAATGAGCGGACTGAACTCAGAACCACCTTCTTGCAACCTGTACATTCCTCTGCTTCATATGTATAAGAAGTGCTGTTAGTTTAGTTTGCTTAAACTTCTCAGCAGGAAATGTCAAAGCATTTACTTTCAACACAAGAAGCAGAAAATGGTACTAAGGTCTGTTTATTTTTCTCAGAAAATGGTTTTGCAGCAGTTATCCCATTCCACATATGGTCAATCAGGAACACAGAAATGTAATAACGATGCATGGAAATATAGCTCTTTCAAATGCCAAGAACCATGGGAGGCTGAACTAACTTTACTACAAAACATTACTTCACAATACTTTCATAGTGATTGATCAAATAAAACAATGAATGCAATTCCCTTTAATCATTTTAATTAAACATTATGTTTAAAATAGTAATAATAAAATAGTTACCATTACTAAAAACATCATGTATCTCTGCCATATTATAATAAAATATAACGTTCCACTAGTTGTTCTTTATTTATTTATTTATTTATTATACACAAAGTTAACCCATTGAGACCTAGATCTTATAAACATCATAAAACAACACAATATCATGTGTGGTACTGTCTTAATCATTTTAGAAGTCACAAGCAAAGGGCATTCACGCTAACATATGTAGATCCTTAATCAGGATCAAAACAATTACATGAAGCCCTAAACAATCTACAGAGATCATTTTTAAAACATTTAAAAGAGAGACTATCACATTTACTCCTTATATCCTGGTTAAAAGAGTTAAACGTTTTCAGAAGCTGACAGGCAAAGGACATTTTACCCAAACATGTGCCAACCCTTGGAATGACCAGGCTGGGAGAATCACAGGAATGCAGATTATAGTTGGTATCATACCTATTAACCAGAGCAGTTAAATAACAAGGCACCAATCCTTTAAGAAACTTAAACACACAACAGTACCAATGATAAACCCAGCCTAATTTTACTTACATGTCACAATGATGAGTCAAGGTGGGACATTCTAATACAAATCTGCAGCATGAGTTGTAAAATACATCTTGTTAATGTAAAGACTGAGTCTAAGTTAACTGGTAAATGTAATCATCATAATCAAGGTCAGGGAGAATAGCAGTAGTCACCAATTTTGATCTGCTAGACTGAGAAAAGACCTTCCTATTTCTAAAAAGGAAGCGTATTTTAGGTCTTACCCTAGGAATCAGTTTGTCAATAAGATGATTAAATGTAAGACTCTCCTCAATCCATATGCCTAAGTATTTACAATAAGGAACTGTCTTTATTATCTAACCTTTCAGTGTAACAATAGTCCAAGATGGATTGTTTATACTGCTTTCTATTAGAACAGAATTAGCATAGTTTGTGTCTTAGACACATTAAGTAACAATCTATCATGGGTTTGTTTTGTTTGTTTTTGTACCATGTCAAATGCAGTCTGCACATCCCTTTCAACCTCCTGTATGGAGTGTCCTGCCAAACAGAGAATAGAATCATCAGCGCAGAGATGCATGTTAGTATTAGTATTATCCATGTTAGTTCCTAGATCATTAATATAAAGAGTAAAATAACTAGTTGTGAATCATTGGAATTATATTGTAATACACTGTAATCCTGTTGTTAGCCAATAACACTTATAATCTGTGGCTGTTTCTAAATTAATCTTTAAAAGAAATTGGATATCCTATTTCGCATCACACCAATTGACAAAAAAACAATTTCTAAAATACAATGCTTTTCTATTATTTTTGCTCCTATTTTTTTAAGACCAGTGGTAAAGTTTGATAGTAACTAGTGGTAAATATTAATGTAGGTCATCTAAGACTGGGCACAACACCAAAGAATTCTGCTGTCGTTTAATTTTATTTTGAGCAAAATTGTACTTTCGTGCTGTAGAACTAAATTATCGGCCCGAACTTGGGGTAAACTAAAGTCAACATCTGGAGATTCACAATTAACATTTTAATATCAGCTGCAGACACAGGCTCAAATACCCGTACATAGAAAACGTATTATTCTTAAACAGCACGGTCAACATGTATGCTATTATTTGATGCACATACTTAAAACAATATATTTACCTAAATAAGATACATTTAACATTAATTTGTGGAATTGATATCGATTAAACCTACTGAAGACTGAGCACATTTTCGAAGGTCCATACACTTCAATAAAGGTTTTACTCTTGCAGACCTTTGTCCCGCTGTTTTTGTTTGTTTCGTTGTCATTTTTCTTTTTCTTTTGGTCAACATGCAGAAATAAAATATCACCAAACAAAATACAGAATGAAAACATGTATACATGTTTAAATTGTTTGGACAGCATGCACTAGGACTACCTTATTCTCAATTCTCAACTAAAATGTAACGATTTTAATAAACTGGTGAAAATGTAGGCAGTAGCCTAAAATATTCTTATGAAGTCGTGACGTTAAACTAAAACATCCAATCTAAGCTCTAGTAATAGTATGTGACACAAACTACTGTACTTGCTGTAAAGTACATCTTCAACAGCTACTGTGTCTATATATGACTATCTAACACAATCTATACAATCAATTGCACGGTATTAACACGGTATACACAAAAACGGACCATGGAGCAAGCAACCTTCCCAAATTCAAACACCCGGAATAATTCCCCACATTTCTGCAGGTATTAAAAAATGCTGAAAAAAACTGAGCATGCTGTATAATGAGCACACTTTGTTTTCCGATGCTGGATTTAGGACTCAACAGTCAAATTCAGGTTTAAACTGTCCAGCAGTCAATATCAGGTCAGCGCAATAAGTTTGTAACAGACCTGTTTATAATCCCACCGATGGTGCACTCTTACCTTGTTCAACTCCCACTGTCAGCATTTTAGCAATAGGAAATAATCCCGATATGGTTAGCAAGGCTAAAATAAACTCAGACATCGTTGTGGAATAAATACGGGCTGCTTCGCTGCACACTCACACAAGTCGGCAGCCAGCTTTGAGTCTAGCAGCGTAATTTAGAAATGCCAGTTGAAATTCTTCAGCTAAATGAGCCTGCCTGCCGTTCTCTCCCTGCTTTCAGTAGGATTTGTAGGTGTGTGTGTGTGTGTGTGCATGAGTGTGAGGGAGAGAGTGAGAGGGCGAGGGCGGGGGGAAGGAGAGAACAGAGAGTGTGTGTCTTGACTTTTCAATGCAGAGTACGTCTGATCTTACATCACAGTAGAGGGGCAGCGAGATATGCCAGAGGAAGGGAATCTGCTGATTAATTACTGGGATCTGCTGCACACAAGTCTGTCTCATAAATCACGTCTATAACCCAGGAAAAGGCATTTAACACAATATCGACGACAGCAATACAGATCTCAATTATTTCCGATTTAAATACACTGGGTATTAATAGGAGGTGCAGTTTCATGGGTCTTGTGAAAACAGGAGACCGTTAAGAATAAAGGTAAAACAAACAGCCAACACATCTCTTACACAACTGATACTTTTGGCTCAATCTACAAAATAAATTGTTCACACAATTTGAATGTTGGCACCCCTATTCTTCCTGAATAGTTGATGGCTTTGTTCTCTGTGTACTTAAATATGTTCTGAATACCATAGATGGAACTTTTATATAAATTATTGTACCACGTACTTAAAATTTGTGTCAAACTAAAATTATATTTAATTTAAAATTACATTTTATACTTAATTACCCCCCCCCATATATATATATATATATATATATATATATATATATATATATATATATATATATATATATATATATATATATATATATATAAATTGGATGGGGATCGTTGGTGGACAGCAATCTTCAAGTCTTGCCACAGATTCTTAATTGGATTCAAGTCCAGGCTTTGACTGGGTCACTCTAGAACATTCACTTTCTTGTTTTTAAACCACTCCAGTGTCGCTTTGGCTGTGTGCTTGGAGTCAATGTCCTGCTGAAAGGTGAATTTCCATCCAGGCTAAGGTATTTTTCAGACTGAAGCAGGTTTTCCTCAAGAATTTGCCTGTATTTAGCTCCATCCATTTTGCCCTCTACATTGACAAGATTCCCAGTCCCTGCCAATGAAAAGCATCCCCATAGCATGATGCTGCCACCACCACAGTAGGGATCGCGTTACCTGGGTGATGTGCTGTGTTGGGTTTGCGCCAGACATAACGCTTTGCATTTAGGCCAAATAATTCAATTTTTGTTTCACCGGACCACAAAATCTTTTGCCACATCTTTTCAGAGTCTCCCACATGCATTTATGCAAATTTTAAGCAGGATTTTACATGGGCTTGTTGACACATGTAAAGTTTCTCCCATCTCAGCCATTGAATGCTGTAGGTCTTTCAGAGCTGTCCTTGGCCTCTTGGTGGCTTCTCTGATCAATGCCCTTCTTACCCAGCTGCTCAGTTTTGGAAGGTCATAGCAAAGGGGGTGAATGCTTATCTAATGAAGACTTTTCAGGTTTTTGTTTTTAGTAGATTTGTTTTTTCACCCCACCATTTTTTCACCCATTGAAGTATTGAGTAGGTTGTGTAAATCAAAGTAAAATCTCATTTAAATGCATCAAGAATTCAGGTTGTAACACAACAAACTGTGAAAACATAAGAACATAAGAAAGTTTACAAACGAGAGGAGGCCATTCGGCCCATCTTGCTCGTTTGGTTGTTAGTAGCGTATTGATCCCAGAATCTCATCAAGCAGCTTCTTGAAGGATCCCAGGGTGTCAACTTCAACAACATTACTGGGGAGTTGATTCCAGACCCTCACAATTCTCTGTGTAAAAAAGTGCCTCCTATTTTCTGTTCTGAATGCCCCTTTGTCTAATCTCCATTTGTGACCCCTGGTCCTTGTTTCTTTTTTCAGGCTGAAAATGTCCCTTGGGTCGACACTGTCAATACCTTTTAGAATTCTGAATGCTTGAATTAGGTCGCCACATAGTCTTCTTTGTTCAAGACTGAACAGATTCAATTCTTTTAGCCTGTCTGCATATGACATGCTTTTTAATCCCGGAATAATTCTGGTCGCTCTTCTTTGCACTCTTTCTAGAGCAGCAATATATTTTTTATAGTGAGGTGACCAGAACTGCACACAATATTCAAGATGAGGTCTTACTAATGCATTGTACAGTTTTAACATTACTTCCCTGGATTTAAATTCAACACTTTTCACAATGTATCAGAGCATCTTGTTAGCCTTTTTTATAGCTTCCCCACATTGTCTAGATGAAGACATTTCTGAGTCAACAAAAACTCCTAGGTCTTTTTCATAGATTCCTTCTCCAATTTCAGTATCTCCCATACGATATTTATAATGTACATTTATTTCCTGCGTGTAGTACCTTACACTTTTCTTTATTAAATGTCATTTGCCATGTGTCTGCCCAGTTCTGAATCTTGTCTAGATCATTTTGAATGACCTTTGCTGCTGCAACAGTGTTTGCAACTCCTCCTACTTTTGTGTCGTCTGCAAATTTAACAAGTTTGCTCACTATACCAGAATCTAAATCATTAATGTAGATTAGGAATAGCAGAGGACCTAATACTGATCCCTGTGGTACACTGCTGGTTACCACACTCCATTCTGAGTTTTTTTCCTCTAATCAGTACTTTCTGTTTTCTACATGTTAACCACTCCCTAATCCATGTACATGTGTTTCCTTGAATCCCAACTGCGTTCAGTTTGAGAATTAATCTTTTGTGTGGGACTTTGTCAAAAGCTTTCTGGAAATCTAAATAAACCATGTCATATGCTTTGCAATTATCCATTATCGATGTTGCATCCTCAAAAAAATCAAGCAAGTTAGTTAGACACGATCTCCCTTTTCTAAAACCATGTTGACTGTCTCCCAGGACCCTGTTACCATATAGGCAATTTTCCATTTTGGAAAAAGGGGCATGAATACTTCCTATAGGCAGTTATTTTTGCAGTTTAGTTGTGCCATGGGCATACTTTAGCTTTGATTGGATACAACCTGTGCCAATAATTACATTGTTTTGGGAGGAATCATAAGTTAGTGCTTACAGGAAATTCATTTTTGAAGTTGGGTTGAACTGGGAGCCTGAGTTAATTCATAGGTTATTTGCCTACTGGAGAAGTCTCCGGAGAATCTACAGAAACTGAAAATAATTACAACAAATAAGAGTATGCTTATGAATTGTAAAGTAACTATCCATTTCCCTATTTCATAATTAAAATCCAGTAAAATACAAATATGTATGACGTTTATCAATGAACCATAATTCTTAATTTAACTCATTTTTGCCCAACAAGGAAATATTCAGAGGCTTAGAGCATGAAACAACAGCCTAAAGTTTAATTGTGCTATATGTGTCTGATCCCTTAGTCCCTCAGGTAACTATAGGGAGAGGAGGACATTCAATAAAAAATAACTGCAGCATAGCCAAAGAAAGCAGTCACTACACAGCTTGACTCCAACAACAGGAATTGCAGATCAGATATGCGAATCACAGTCGTAGAGTGAATATTCCTGGTGTGATGAGTGTAGTGAAATGAAGAAGGTATTCTACTGTATTCAACTGCAGGTCAAGTATTGATTCTTACCTGCAAGATGAGACATTGAAGAATTCTATTTATCTAAAGTTGGGGTTTTTTGGAAACTTGTCTTGGTTGCTGGGAAATGGTCTGTGTGAATTACAGGATGTACATATTGAAAATTGCCCCAATACTTGTTGAAGGAGAGTGTGCACAGTACTTGTAGTAAAATTGGGATTACAGTCAATTCTCATTAAAACCAACTGTGATTAAACAATGTTCCTGGTACTATGAATTTTCTACATGGCCCTGGCCAAATTTAGCAGTCAGATATTGTAAATGACTTCTTATAATTCGAATTCTCTTAACACACATTTGTGTTAATTATTTTGGAGCCCTGCATCCTGGAAAGAAAAAAAAAAAATGAATTAAACAAATTGCCCTAGTTTGAATAGCTGAGCGTAAAGGATTTTGGGAAATGCAGAAACTTAAGACTTGATGCAAGTCGTCTGCGTTTCCAGTTTTCTAAATACCCTGATGTTGAGGACTCCCTGCTCTTGTGGTTTAAAAAGGCCTGTGATCAGAATGGGACATGCAGATTTTATGTGCGGCTTAATTATCGTTTAAATAGAACATTAAGGAATTACTGCTATAAAGTATAACATTTCCGGTTTATTTCTATACTTATATGAAATACTTATAAAAATATAATATGTTGTGTGGATGAGGAATGGGGAGGAAACGTAGATCAGTTCATGAATATAAAAAATCAAAAGAAAACAATGTTTCAAAGTATACAAAAAGCCAAATAGCAGAAGTGGACCAGATAAGGCAGAGGATGCACCGTGCTGCACATTTAGTTGTATTGAGGTACATGTTCAAGCTGACAATAAAAGAACATGCTGAAATAAGCGGTGCATTAAAGTAAAACAATAAAGTGAACTGAGAGACAAGCAATCCATTTATGTACACATGCTTTATTTTAAAAAAGCACAGAATTTTATTGCAGAGGTATGTTTTGGTGACTTTGTGTGACAGTTCTGCCTGGCCATCAGTTAAACACTGTCTAAGCCGACAATCTTAATCACAAACATTTGACTGAACATGGTGATGCTTTAGTTGGTAAACTTATATGCATTGATGGAAATGTCCACTGTGATTTTTTTGACCTGTCTCCCGATGGCTTGCACCACCCAGATCTGATTATTTTCTTTTCTTTTTTTGATTTGAAGGCAAATAAACCTGGCTGATGTCATGTTCATACCATCTGTAGATACTATTTCCACCGGCACAGCAATTTCCTAAATGTTCGCAAAGTACCAGCTAACTTGGGAAAACGTGACTTCGACTTGCACATATTGTGCTTTATCATACATGCGAGGGACATTATTAATCAGAAACCAGAACTGCTATGCATTATATTGCACATGTAAAGTGTGTATACTGAGATTTTTTCCCACTGATTTTTATCAATGTTTCAATTAAAAACTTTTACTTTTTACTTTTTTCAATTCAAATCTTTTACCAATTTTATCTCTATTTTAATATATATAAAACAAACTCAGAAAATGCAGAACACTAGTTATGTGTTTCTAGCTGTTATTGAGTGTGTACTGGAAGCTGCAGTTTAAGTTTTAGGACAGCAAGATTTAAAGGAGGATACAATGCCCTTGAAGAAGAAGACCATACTTCTAAGAGGACTAGGAATTGCAAGTTCTCTCAGATTTAAAGGCACACAAACCACTTTATCCTTTGTATTTTGTACAAGTTAATAAATGTAATTTTTTTTCTATTTTTATTTGAAGTGTCTGCTAATTGGAAATCATGTCCAATCCATACAAACCCCAAAATATCAACCTAACACTCAGTTAGACATATTGTATATTGGTATAAAGGAATTTTGTTTCTAGATTACAACAGAGATAATTCCAATAAATCATATCTGATATGTAATCATATATATAGTGCCATCACTTTGTAGATCTCACATTTTCCTATATTAAATATGCATACATTGTGTTATATTTTGTTTCATAGCATTTGCAAACAATAAAACTGGGAAACTTATTTTGCTGTCATTTCCAAGCTTCTCTTTCCGTTGACTGTTTTTTTTTTTGCTTTTCCTATGACTGACGTGTTTTCAGTGTTGATTTGGTTTCTTCATGCAATGTATAATATTGAAGTATCTCAATAAGACTTTGGTCATTTTTCTTCACTAACATCTTCAAATAATGTTGTTCATTTAGGAAAATCTACGACCTACAAAATAATGACAATACATATTAGGTTAGATTTACTGGAATAACAGAATGCATTTCATGTTCCCCAGAAATGTTAACTGCCTTTATCTGACCTTTTTCATATAATTATAACTTTTTAAAGTTTTTTTTAAGGACAATGTCTACGCTTACAAAAGCCTTTTTTTTCCTGAGCAATTGAGCAAAGCTTTTAAAGCCATCTAGGAAACAGGTGGCAAGTAGGTTATTGCTCTTGTGGCCAGGGTTTGAATCCGGCTTTAGTCACATACTATTTCTGTGTGATGATCTTGACTTGCACACTGTCATTATTGGCACTATCTGTGGATTCCCGTGGATTCTTCACTAAAATGTTATTGACTGCAAAATATTATCTTATATAGAGTGAAATTATAATTTAAAAAGCATACCTGCTACAGTCTGAAAGCTTTTGAAACTGTTGTATAGTGTACCCTTTCATTCAACGTAGAATGTGAAGTCTACTTGAAATTTTATAAATATATATATATATATATATATATATATATATATATATATATATATATATATATATATATATATGAGAGTAGATGCTAAAACTTCATGCTGATTTGAACTCGGCTCTCACCAAGGTAAGCACCAACTAAGATGTAGCTTTACAGTAAACTAATGTGATCCATCTGCATCTCCATCCATTTGTGTTTCTTTACATCTGATGATGTAAATATCCTTCTGCCTGGTGTTGGTGGCTGAAGTGTAATGCTGGCTCCAGGGATCAGCTTATTTTGCCTTCCCAGCGCATGCAGCAAAAGTCTTACAAAAAACAGAATTGACTAAAGACAACTGAACGGTATTTTTTTCTGGATCAATAAACCATAAACCTCATCCGATCCACATTGTCGGTCCTACCTTGTCATATAATAAAAATGGGTTGAATCTTTTCAAGCACTCACTGCACTGAAGTAAAGTCAATTCTACAGTATTTATATTCCACTTAGAAAAAAATGTAGTAATATTCACAATTTATTTATGATACAAAAGACAGTTAAACAAACTGATATAAATAATTCCAAGACCCTGATTAACAAGGTATTACTAGTCACAGATTAGTGCTGATAGCCTAGGAACCTGTTTTCATGTACTTCGCTTGGATTTATAAGGTTGTACATTATGCTGCAATGTATCATTTATTAAAGGTTAACCTTTAGTTAACAATAAGTGGCACAAAGACATTTCTGTCAGAGGCATGGGTATGAGCAACCTCTTTTAATCACTCTTTTTATTGAAAAGGAGGTACATCATAAACTCTGTGTGTAATTTATTAAAGATAATTAACTAGTATTTAATAGCATTACATGCCCCCACCCCCCAAGTTGCTACAACATAATATACATACATATACATTGCTTACATAATATACTGGTACCTGTAATTATTTTTTTCAATGTTAATACCCTGACAATGTTTTACACTTACAACTTTAATGTCTGTTTCAAAGATGTTTTACAAAATGCCCACTCTGTGCCCTGATAGTGATATTTGCCCATATTGTCAAACAGGTAACACAGCAATAACGATCCATGATGTGGTATGGAACAGAAAAGCCAGAGCACTTATGTTTTTTTTTTTTTTTTTTTTTTTTTTTTTTTTTAAATTATTCTAATTTCCTGCAATGATTTAGAGGACAGATCTCAAACTCCAGTGCACTAGAGCGGACATTTTGAAAAGTGATTTGAAACAATACTTAAAGTTGTAAGTGTAAAAAGTTGTCAGGATGTTAACAATGAAAAGAATAATTACAAGTATGTTATTTAAACAGTTGTAGCAATGCGTCAGGACATGTAACGTTATATTTTTCGGAACCCCGCTACTTAATCTTTAAAGTAACAGTAACATAGAAGTCACCAGTAAGTGGTTACAAAGGCTTGTCAGTGAAACAGACTGAAGCTTGATATTAACTTTGTGGTTGCAAGCCAAGCACCTCAGCTAAATTACAAAGCATCAACCCCCTGTTCCAGTGTTTTTTTTTTTTTTTTTTATTTTATTATTATTATGCCAGTACCTACCCTTGCCTGCAGGGTTCAGTATTCATTACAACAATGGATCACACAACACACTCTAATAATGTATTTAACAAGTATTTTGCTTTTTCTATGTATTACGTATGTTAAGGAACTTCTATAAAGTTTAGCCATTTTTATAAGTGATTATTAATTACGCTATTAATAATTATAGAATATGATTGGAAATAATAAGACTATTATTACACACTTTTGCCATTTTTTTTTTTTTTTTTTGCTATTTTTTATAATCAGTTATAAAATATATAGTGTCTGCCTGTCTTTCCAGGTTTGTTTGTCGTTCTATGCCTTTATATGTCTGTCTCATCAATTGTATGGGGCTGCTTTGCTTTTACAATACAGTTATTACACACCTTTGCCATTGTTTATTATTTGTTATTGTTTATAATCACTGTGAACAGGATAGCTTTGCAGGGGTGACGTCAGACCAGAAATAGACTCCAAACACTGATGAATAGCGGTGAATCTGTGATGCTGCGGGGTCCACAGTTTTATTGTAAATAATAATAAATCACAAACAAAAAGATTTAAACAAAACACACAAAACAAAGGGCGTGTTGGCCAAACAAACAGACAAAAAAAACGGACGTGGAAAAACCCAACAACTACCATGCTGGAGCTTCCAGAACAAAATAACAATTGTTAATATAGTATCTCCTTCTCTCTCCTGTTCTCCACTCACGAACACACAACCCCGAGTGAGTGAAAACATGCTGCTTTTATGCAGCTGTACCGAGACTCGATTGCTAATCAATCATTCAATTGGAGTCTCGGTACAACTGCACGTGAATTAATAAAGTGCAATTCCCTGTGCTCACATATTACATTTTACCTGCATGTGAAGTGTTGTGCAATCCTTGTGCCTAAATACAAATATACATTTTAAACACTTGTGCTCGTAACCCATATTTATATCCTGTGTATTTTATACATACACACCAACATTAACACACTACATACAACATAAAACACTTAATAAACATAAAGGGGCGGGACACTCCGCCACAATATTAATATAACGGATATGGATTAACGTGTTACCAAGACTTAATGGTCTGTAGAATGCTAAACAGTTTACATTAAGAATGTAATTGTTACATTAACAATATATTTCAATCTGTCCCTCTTTGCAATCTTATTATCCCCCCTAGAAACGACTAGAAGTACAAGTCCCGTTTAATTTTGATGACCACCGGTTTAGTATTATTGGTGTACACTGTTTTACTCAGGGATATTAAAGTGCTGTATTGGATAAATGAAACCCTATAATTTTCACAGTTTATAACCTAGGACTTGGATGTTCATTGTCAAATAACACTTCCTAACCTTCATATAATGTGTTTTACAAATAGAAGGGGCGAACTATATACCGAGACTATATATATGGCTATGAGCATATATATATATATATATATATATATATATATATATATATATATATATATATATATATATATATATATATTTCCCTTCTGTACTGCACTTTTCTTTCATACATTAAAGCTGTCTGAGAGAATATTAATGGATCTGCCTAATTTAAGGTTCTCGAGTAAGGCAATCTTAATTTTTGTGATTCATAGTTTGCTAATACAGTATGTTGTGCGTGGAGTATATCTTGTATGAACAGCCAACGTTTTGCAGTCCTCTCACCCGTACTTTATAAGTTAAGAAGTATTATACAATGAGAAACACAGTATATTCATTTGTAAATGTAGAATGTTTGCAATACTTATAAATGTATGTATACACTTATAATTGTATATATACTTCCAAAGCTGAAATCTAATGGCATTTGGGTTTATAGTGGAGTAATAAAATGATGAACCCTTTTCTAATCCTCACCCTAACCTTGACCCCAAGCCAATGAGGTAAAAATTGAAATTATCCACAATCCAGTCAAGGGGGGCTTATTTCTGCTGGGGTCAACGGTGACAGGGGGATCACAGGAACATATTGTGTTGCTCTATTTGTGGCATTTTAGGGTGTGTGTAGGTTTTCTTTTCAGGAGTGGGGTGTGTGTCATTTTTGTTTTTTAACTGTATCCATTTTGTAAAGTAAAATGGACAGGTTTTCCCTGGGCAGTTTCCTGTTTAGGGTTTAACAAAATAGTGGTCTGATTGTTTAAAACAGAGCTAAAATCCTCATTGTGAGGAAATCCTCATAGTGAGGCACAGTGAGTCACTGTGTCTACTTTGAACTGACTTTCAAGCTATACAGTACTGTATGTCTATTTCCTGTTAATATTTGTGGAGCAACCAATGTTGTTTTTAACTGTATGGGTTTAAGCATCGAATATGAAACTAATCTATTTAATTTTCAATCAATTTTGCATTATATTTCCTTACACCAGTGTATCAAATTAAAGAAACCAGTTTCCCTAAACAGAATGGAAAATTGTGCCTTACTTACTACTGCCATCTTGAGGGTTTTAACATAACTTCTTTTTAATCTTTTCACCAAAGTTTTATGCAAGGTGAATATCCTTAGGGGCTCCAAATACCCTGAATGCCAACCCACCCAAAACAAAACCCTCATCACAAAAGTAAATCCACAGACACTTCAGTAATTAGAAATGCTCCAAAATTATGCAGGTGCATATTTTTGTAATTGAGTTAAAATTCCATTAATATTTAAATACTTATTTTTATTATCTTTGCAGCTATATCCAGATCTCTCTCCATATACATTAATTTATGTACCTGTATTAAATCATATCTTTGATCGCCACTACGAGAAAACGTTTTGAATTGTACCCCTCCCCACATCTTACAACTATAAATGTACTGCTTTGATATTGCTGTGCTTAAACAAGGTATGTTCTCTTTTTTCATCATTTTATTTCAACCCATTGAACTGGCAGATGCTGTTTGTGTCTAGAACATAATGAATATCATGCACATGTGACCTCTCCTGAGTGCAACACTAAAATAATGGTATAATATATTTTCTTAGCCATGATATCGTTGCACTCCCATTCCCTTTTGCAAACACCCACGTCTTTTTTGTACAGATGAAATATCATTTTTCCAAACTAAGTTCTGTGATTGCACATTGCAGGGAGTCTTTAAAGTATGGCCCTCTCCATAGTAATGGTGTTATTAACAGATTAATGTATATAAAACACTCCATGCTGGGATGTTTACCCTCTGCCACCAGGTATCGGAAGTATTCATCTTCACTCATCACTTGATTCTTTAGTAGACCCTCCTTACTTGCTTCTGGTCAGAATCAGACATCAGTTGACACTAGACTCAGCAAGGACAGCAGTAACGTAAACAATTTATGAAAATGGCAATTGAGTAATGGAGTAAGTAACTTAAACAAGAAAGAAAAAATCAATTTGTTGTGCAAAATAGAAAATGTATTCTGCTACATATAAAAGCTGCATCCCAATGTTGAAACGAAATTCCGGCTAGTAAAAAACTAATGCTAGTGGTTCGCTTGGCAGGTGCTTCTGAATCCAAGATTGCACTTATTTTTAATGTGATGACATAGGGGCTATTCTGGAACAGACTTTGCTGCAGACAGATTTCCATCCCTGAAAGAATTAGAATTAGAATTAGAGGCAGCTGTATCATTGAGAAAAGGCCAGGTGTCTCTCCAGAAAAATTTAAAGTGCTTTACAGACTTGAATTAGTTTTGGCTGACACATTTGTTTTGTTTATTCATCTTCGTAGATATTGGCTATCTTGTGTGATTATAGATGCTGGAATGTCTTGAGGATATTTTCGACGGACATTGCAAGATTAAGCAAGGTTGTCATGATGACAATGTAGTTTCAATGCTAATTTCTTACTGGAGTATTTTCATTAAAAAAACCCATTCTTCTTAGACATCGAGAGATATGTCTTTTGCCATGGTGATTCCTTTCAACTGCACGGCAAGGAGCCAAGGCTACCATACACAGCCCTCTTCAAAACCAGTAAGGCTGTTAGGATCAAATTTAAATAGGTAATTATTCGCCTTCGCTGAGCTGTGAGAGAGAGAGGAAAACACATGGTGTTCCTCAAACTCAACCTAACATTCAACAGAATGTTAATTGCACTGCCTGGTTTAACATTATGCTTTCACAGGCTTGTTTTTCGATTCATAAATAGAGACAGCTTCACTGCTACTCTTTTTCCCTGTAAGCAACTATTGTTTTCTATTTTGAACAAGATAAGTCTTAGACAGTAATTAAATAACAGAGTTTATTAATTTACTTTATCTCTGAACAGAATTCTGGCACTAAATTCATTTCAATATCCCTTCCGTTCTTGTTTTATATAAATGACTCCTTTCAGTGCAAATAGCAAAAGCCAGTTGAAAATGAATTTATGTTTGCAATACCTGGGTGCCCCCTATAGGATTCTACATTTATTAATCTGGAACAGATTTTAATTAAACTAACAATCTATGATTTATATTTGTGTTTTTCTATTTGCTAGTATGTTTCCTACATCACATTGTTATAATGTTAGAACATCCTTTTTTGTGATTTTGTTATTTAGAAGAAAAATAAAACAACCTGGTAATTACAAATGGTATTTACAAAATGGCCGCCACAGACAACCTTGCTAATATTTACTCTAGGGTGGTAAGGTTTTAACCTTACCTTTATCATTTAACTTCCCCACATAAATTGGACCCTGTGAATATGTGGGGTAACATTTTTGTAATTTAGCTTTCAATTAGTTGTATTCTTAAGCAATAGAACCCTAATTAGAGGCCATTACCATCTGGCAGACACTCCCTTGGCAGTTACCAAGGCAATCCCCGGTAATCAGGGTTTTATTATGATTTGAAATTGACATTTTGATAATCTAATGTGCACAGTTCATTGACAATCTGGAGTGCGTGCTGCTTTTATTTTAATTGTGTTTTTAGTCCTAATTGTTATTTGTGATGTGAAATTCAGAAGATAAATTCAAATTCTGGCTCACCAGTTTCTGCTTTAAATAGTTTCTCAGGCTCCCACACCAGCAAATAGCATTTTCCCATATGTGTATATCATTGTTTATCTAAAGTATACAAAGTAAATAGTAGCTATTGAATTTGACATATTTTTGGTTTACTTTTTCACCTTACGTTCAGCTTCATTGATTGATGATATGAAAACAACCATGTGTCAGTGTGTATGGTTTTAAATAGAGGTGAGTATATATGATCCAGAGTAAGGTCATTGTCTTGAACATTGAGCATGATAAATAAAATATATGTGGCCTCAAGAGATTGCCTGCTAGTAAAGGCATTCTGAGTGAATTGGTGTAAGGATACATTTGTAAGAAGTTAAATGTCTTTCTTACACCAGGTCAACAACAGGATTATTATTCATATTTATATGATATAAAAAATGGTTTGTTGCGAAAAAGAACACCCAAAGAAGATTCTTCTAAATTAATTCCCTGGATAATATTTACACTATGTAACACAATTTTTGTTCCTGGGTAGTAAGTGTTATTTCCTAATTGCTTATGCCTCAAAAGTATAGAAAATGGTTATTATTCCCCACAAACTTTGCTTTTGTGACCAGGACAGTGATATTTTGAAATTTACCTATTTCCAATGAGAAACATATGAATCCAAATTAACATGTATTTATACTAAAGTAATACAAAAATGACTACAAAAGATTTAGAAGTGAGCAGTTTTTCGAGATTTACAATTATACTGTAAATCACTTTCACGAATCAGCTCCCAAATGTAGTCTCCCATCATGTTCTCATTATACTGTCCTTGGTAGCGACGTTCAAAGTCCAGTATATCCTGGTGGAAGCGCGCGCCTTGCTCCTCCGAGTAGGCTCCCATGTTCTCCTTGAATTTATCAAGATGAGCATCAAGGATATGGACTTTGAGGGATATCCTACAGCCCATTGTGCCGTAGTTCTTCACCAGAGTCTCAACCAGCTCCACATAGTTTTCGGCCTTGTGATTGCCCAGGAAGCCCCGAACCACTGCGACAAAGCTGTTCCAAGCCGCTTTCTCCTTACTAGTGAGTTTCTTGGGGAATTCATTGCACTCCAGGATCTTCTTTATCTGTGGTCTGACGAAGACACCGGCTTTGACCTTTGCCTCAGACAGCTTAGGGAAGAAGTCTTGAAGGTACTTGAAGGCTGCCGACTCCTTATCTAGAGCTCTGACAAATTGTTTCATAAGGCCCAATTTGATGTGCAGTGGTGGCATCAGCACCTTCAGGGTTTGTGGGGAATAATAGCCATTTTCTATACTTTTGAGGCATAAGCAATTAGGAAATAACACTTACTACCCAGGAACCAAAAAAAAAAAAAAATTGTTACACAGTGTTATCATCGTCTCAAGAAGATTTCCACCAGAAGCCAGTCAGTGTTCAAAATGTTACCTGATCCTCTTTTCTGCCCTTCAGCATGTAGCAAAAAAATCATTACATTATGGATTAGCACTCTACAAACAATTAATTCACATTCTCTGGCTTACAACTCAACTTAAAGGGTTCAACTGTCTTGGAATTTATATTCATAAGAAGAATATTTACAAACGAGAGGAGGCCATTCGGCTCATCTAAGCACATCAAAAAGACACTGTTTCCACTCTTTCTCGGGAAAGGATCACATTCAAGCAAAATCTGACTGGAGAGACAGCCTGTTGTATAATGCCAGCACACAACTGATAAGCCCTTGTTAAGGAGTGTAGGTTTAGGTTTATTTTTAAATGCCATTGACAATGTGCTCAGAATAACTCCATGATGCCAAAAGTGTTAATCATAACACTGGCTTTAATAAGTAGTTTCATCAAGGTTCCTTAAGTAAAACGTGTGGCAGGAAGCCAGGCCTTCACAGTAAGTGCACCAATTAGCTGGAATGCTTAAAAAAAGTCATAAATAATCACAAATAATCCAAAAACCACAATAATCAATTTAAAAAAAAAAAATAATTTTCACTAGTTTCTGACAACCTGATTTTTATTCTGTTTACAATACCGCAAAGTTTGACATGGAAAATGAAATTATGTTTTTTTTTTAAATTGCAAATTACAAGTTGTATAACGTCTCAATGGATAGAAACGTTGTGCTAGTGCAAAAGGAACAAAAATCGGGTTGTATTTACCACATCTGGAAGAAACTTTTGTCTGTTAATTGTGACTAATTTGTGGATTGTCACGTTTATGTCACTATCCAACTAAAGTTCCAGTGATTACTATAGCAGTGTGACTAATAAGTACTAAACAGCATGCTATAAGAGTGTGGCAAGTCTGAGTATGTTTGCATTTTTTTTCTTTTTTGTTTTTTTAAATAAAGTTTGTTTCATTGGAAAGTTTATGTTTCATACGACAGGGCTGGGGTCAGAATCCCCTCCCTAATAAGGTGTGGCCAGACGTTAATTGATTTACCAATTATCAATTGGCCCTGGACACATGCTATAAAAATGGAGCTGGAAAACCAGTTATTTTGTTCTCTGCAAACCTGAGATGGATTGGCTGAAGCATCGCAACTTGGTGTCCAACCAGTGTGAGTGAACCAAACACGTGGCCTGCAACAGAACCTCCCTTTGCAGTGGAAGCAGCACCGAAGCCAATTGTGTGGGTAACTTTAATCTTCTAGCGCAATCAGTAATACCTAGTAGCAGCAAAGAGAGGCAGCTTTTATATATTGCAACAACACTTGCAAAATATTGTAAATAAAACATAGATGGCTGTGAACTGCAACCTCCCTCCCTCTCTCTCTCTCTCTCTCTCTCTCTCTCTCTCTCTCAATCCCTCGCAGCGGATTCCCACACCCCTATTACAAACAGAACATATATTTCTTAGATCAAGAGACACAGCATGATACAAAAATCAGATTAAGTTTAATGCTTATTTTATGGGGATCCCATTACTTCCTGGAAAGCTATAAATTAGTCAGTAAAATATAAGACATATGCATGTTAAAATATTTGTGATTATTTTCCTGACACTAAAATTGCCATGCAATACAACTTTCCATTTTAAGTAGTGATAGCACCGACTAGTTGACCAGTCGACTAGAAAGGTGACAGTTGACATTGACTAATCTCATGTTTCAATTTCAAAACAGCAGCAACATAGAAATGCTTTTATTTAAAGTGTGTTTTAAGTCTATACTACTACCAACTAGCAATGTCTATATTTGAATTGTATTAAACTAGAAGTACCTGATGGACAGTACAGACAGACAGTGCAGTTGCGGTTGGAATCCATTACTTCAGAATGTTATTTTAGAACATTAATAAATAGTATTAGAAACTGCTACAAGTTTTAACATATGGTGCACAAACAGCACAGTGTTACAAATAGTTATGTTCAAAATTAGAACATTAAACAAACATTATCAAATACACGATTTATTAATATATTAAAGTGGCGACTTGTTGACAATGCGTTTTGACACAACACGTTTCAACATATAGGGCCTAATTCACAAAAGGGCACTAATGTAGTTAATGTGCACATTAAGTAGTGAGCCTAACAGGCACTGTAAATCTAAATGTTCTGTCCCATTTACTAACAGAGTGCATTAATTTATGTGCACACTACTTGGATAATTTACATACCATAGTGTGCACACTACACGTATTGTGAGTGATAATTTAATGTGCACGGTAACGTCCAAGACTTACCTGTGACCACCATAGGATTAAAAGGGGTTAGGAGTTAGAATTTGTAGTGGAGGAGGTTGTTTTAAATTATAATACCTTATTTGGTCCAGTGTCTTATTTAACCACTCTATTATGAGTACCAATGTAATGAACTGTAAAATAAAATCTAAGAAATGACAACATTAATTCACATTTATTCACGCTTAGTATAATCTGTTATTTACAAGTAATTTTCACTGCTCTATATGAAAACTTTAATGCAATTAATGCCTCCATGGTGCCAGATAGATTTCGGACCAGAAAAACAGGTTTATATAGTGTGCCTATTAGTGGTTAAAGCTTAGTTTCTAAACAAACTAATTAACGCTCACTTTAAGGTACACATTACACTTATCGCCCTTTAGTAAATATGGTGTGAATAAACCTCATCTCAGAGCAGGATACCTCATAAATACATTAGCATGCATTACCATACACTTCACTTATTCATTTTGATTACCATAGTGTGGCACAATAAAATGAGTGTGCACCATAATATGCCCACTATTTCACGCGATAATTAATAAAATTGCAATAGTAAATATGGAAATCATGAACGTGCACATTAATTAACACTAGAACCGCCATGCGGGACATTGTGACTCATTTTGCACTTAAAATGTTAATTACTCTTCCGTTGTAAATCATATGTGTATGTCCCTTTTTGACTTTTCCTAAATATATGAATGAAATATCCTGACGGCGTTTGATAACCAGAATCGCAAAAATGTTAACGTTTTAAACAGTTCTACTTAGAACCGCCACGCGGGTCAATGTGACCCTTTTTTTTTAATATAACGTAAGATATTCTATTCTTTTTTTTTTAATGCAGCAAACAAGACACGCCACCTCCTCCTAGCATACATATTTGTTTCTTTCTTTTTTTATTTCAAGCCTTTGTTTGTAGACTGAATACGAGACAGAGATTGCTATGATAGTGGATTTGTCAAGATGCCAACTCAGTGAAAGCCTATTTGCTTATTTTTCAGTGCACCTGGGAGACAACAATCTTTCGTTTTGTTCCACAAATGCAACTGGGAAAATGTTATAAGGAAATATTTAATCTTGAAAGTAGTCATTTTGATTGGAATAGAGCAAGCTGCACTCGATGCATACAGCAAACCAAAATGACAGGTAGGATAACAACATATGTGCCTAATATGAAATGTATTTTATATATTCTTTTTTATATTACTTTTAGATTTATTTATTATATTTTTTCTCGGTTTGTAGTCATGCTGTATATGCACTCATAAAAATAAAGCATTTGATGTTTAATTTTACATTTAAATATGGTGTTTCTGTGATGAAAATGCTAGATATGATTTTCATGAATAAAACTTTTCAGTTGTATCCGATAGTATGTCTTTCATTTTCATAACGAAGTAGTTTAAAAATGTATGGTTTAAAGTGACCCGCATGGTGGTTCTAGGTAGTTCAAAAATTCAGAGGTTATAGTGTTGCGGTAGAGCCTGTCGATGTGGGCTCTACCTTGTGGGCTCTACCTCGGGACGCATAACTCCAGTCACGGTCATCTATTACATGGTGGAGCCCACATTGAAAGAGCTCTATTGCTATTAGAAAACGATTCACTTCTTTATTTTCTCTTAAAAAAAAAACTTTAAAACTTAGATTTATCTTGAACTTCTGATATTTCGCCGAGTAACCTTCCGCTGAGGAAAATAGTCCCTAGCATAATTAGAATAGAAAAACGACATACACATAAAGAAAACATGTATTATTATTATTATTATTATTATTATTATTATTATTATTATTATTATTATTATTAATAATAACAATAATAATAATAATAATAATAATAATAATAATAATAATAATAATAATACAATTATCATTATTTGGCTAACATATTTTGTGGTGTTACTCTTTCCTATTATAATGTATCTGGACATGTACAATTGTTGAACAGTCAATGTAGTATTGAGTCAGACTTGAAACTTCTTGTTGGAGGCGGGGCGTCATTCAAGCTGGAAGGGAGTGGATTGGCTGGTGCTGAAAGCATTGAAACAGGGTTGGCAGTTTGACTGGCTGGTCTCTAGCTTTTTATGTTATCAGATTAGTTGTAGATTAGAATGTTAAAGGAAAAAGCTGGTATTTATGCGGAGATTGATTTAAAATTGAATTCACAGTTAAGCACTTCAATGTTCCAGTGGGCATCTATGCAAAATAGAAGCCTGCTAGAAAGGGAAGATAATTGGCTGTTTGCACTCCATTGTTTTCTAATTGCAAGTATAGTGCGCTGTAATGTTTAGTGCCCTTTTGTAAATGAAGCCCAATGTGTGTCTTCATCAGTTGTTGCAGCGATTGTCAATTTAAAAAAAAAAAGCTTTATCATATATAATAAACACCAATCAATCCAATAATAACACCATTTCATTGGATAATATATATATATATATATATATATATATATATATATAATATATATATATATATATATATATATATATAATTTAAAAGGGTTAAATTACAGAGGAGAGGGACAATGTTCACCTATAATAGCATTCATTAATTGAAAATGGTTTTAGAATCAACTGCTAATCTGTACATAGTGCAATTATAGAATAATTAAACTCAAAAACTTATATATTAAAACACTTTAGAATATAGCCTTGTATTCCGCTATATGTTACAGATCATATTACATACAGTAGTTAACTTAAACACAATTTATTCAATACTAAAGATTGGAAGACATTGGAACTTGATTCTGAACCGTGGCCTTGTGCTTGTAAATTCAGTTTCTATAACCACATTGTGAATGTGAGTCAAAGAATAAACAACATTCTTTGTTTTCCCAGAAAAAGAGAAAAAGGCCTCTGCTATTTACTGCACCAGCATATACTGGATTTAAAGGAAGAAGGGTTTGTAATATACATTGGGTTGTCAGAGCTGAATGGTACATTTTTATATGGTTTGGAAGGAATTAAGAAGGCTGGTTGTCCCAGCATTTGGACCTCCAGGCAGGATCAGCGCCGTAAAGGGAGATCTAAAGAAAAGGGATTATAACTAACTATTAGAAATAGTAAGGTGAATATAGATAAGCAATTAAATGAAGCTACTTGTTCATTAAGCCATATTAATAACAGGTGTAGATGTCTATGTACTGGTATTAAGAATACATTGTTATATCTTCCTATAGTAAGAACATTATTTGACATAAAAAGTGGATTCCTATTTTAATTGATGCTTCACTATAGTAAGTTGAAGCTATTGGACCTCCAGTGTGTATTCAGAGGTATAAAAAGGCCCATCTTCTGGCCTAGGGATTCACTGGAATACACTGTGTTGTTCTTCACAAGAGTGTCAGGAATAAAATAATACTAAGGGGGACATGTATCAAGCATTTGCGACAGGGTTAAGGCGCAGAGTTTACACCTGCCTTAAAATTCGCCCCTATATATATATATATATATATATATATATATATATATATATATATATATATATATATATATATACTGATATTGGAAACCGTTACAATACTTTGAAGCTTTGGCAACATGGAACAGGATTTACTATCACCACGGAACCACTGCTAAAAATAAAATATTTGATACAAATGAGAAAAAAAGGCCCCACTGGGGTGTCTTGTTTATGTATTTGTTTAACTTTTTTGTTATGATCTGTTATTGTAGCATCGATTTGTTGGTTGTTTTTTGGTTGTCCTTTATCTTTTTACTGTTAAAAATTAATACAAGAAACACCATATTTAAATGTAAAACTAATTATAAAATGCTTTATTTTTATAATGAGCGCATATACAGCATGAGTACAAACAGAGTAAAAATATAATAAATAAAACTAAAAGCAATATAAAAAAAGAATATATAAAATATGTTTCATATTAGGCACATATGTTGTTATCCTACCTGTCATTTTGGTTTGCTGTATGCATCTGAATGCAGCTTGCCGTATTCCAATCACAATGACTACTTTTGAAATTAAATATTTCCTTATGATATTTTCCCAGTTGCATTTGTGGAACAAAACAAAGGATTGTTGTCTCTTATTGTTAAAAATTAATACAATCCTGTTTTTTTCTGTTCTAACTCTATCCTAAATTACTTAATTGGACAAATTAAGTGCTTATTAAAAGCTTTATTGGTCCAATTAATTAATTTAGTGTACAGTTACAACAAAACCCAAGAGGGACACTGGCCCTACAGGACCTGGGTTAGATACCCCTGCTTTATATAGTGTGTTGTTTTAGGTAACCAAACAAACATGTGAACATCTTTAATTGTCACAACCTTTGTTCAGGCTTGTACATAAATCTGGGGAAATATATTTTCTTTTCTCAACCTGCTCAATACTAATGCTTTTCATTTCAGCAATTCTTGATTGTATTCTGTGCAACGAAACAAGAACATTGATGTGTCCACCTCCTCTTTAAACATTTAATCAAAATCCAAATAGATGGTGTACTGCTTTAGGGAATAATATTGAAATTAATTCTGGTTACCAATACTTATGAGCACAACTGTATCTGTAGACACACTATTCTGACATACTTACATATTTTGGTTTACTGTGCTAGTTCACTATCTTTACAGTCATACCCAACAAAAGACAATCATCTTTACAATAATGCTTTTCAGTTCTTCATAACGTATCAAGCATCATTAAGGTAGAGGGAGGAAAAGTGTCCCTAAAATAGATTTTCTTTAGAAGTCTGAATTCAGTGTACTCCACATGCTGTTACAGTTACATCATGACACAGTTCAATTGGTTTCTCCTATTATTCTACTAAAGTATAGCCACCATTACTTAAATTTATGAACAGTTTCCTACCTAATGGTCAATTTCATGGCTGTGTAATTGCCAGTAATTTCATGGACAGATCATTAGTGCATTGATTCACTGTCTATTTTCAGTGTTTTGTATAAGAATTGTTGAAAAGCAAGCAAGATTATGTTTCTTTTTTAAAAACAGAGCATTCCGAATATATCTTCAGTCATAGAAACAGAATATGTAAATAATATTAGCAACATTATATATACCTTTATTTTGAAGATATTTGGAAAACTGATTCTATATACAAACAACTGAAATTCCTATTCATGTAAAAATACAAAACATTGTTGGTCATTTAAGAACACCTAGTGCAGAAAGCTTTTTTTGGATGCAAATCAATTCTTATGTGGATGTAACATCTTGTTATGTAGTTTTGTACATTCTATTAAATTAAATAATTATGCAATTTAGCAAAATTGCATATACTATTTCTTGGAAGTCAATAATAATTCTACGAAAAAAGCACTTTGTATATGTAAAAGGCACTCAAGCATAATGCAATGTCAACTTTAATTAGATGCACTCAGAGTACTATATTTAACTTCAAGTACTTGCATGTAGCTGCACAGTGTGGTATTGTGTTATAATATTGACTACTTTGACATGCAGGTTTAAAACAAACAAATAAAAAATTATCTTAATATAAGTATATATTACTGAATGCATTCTGACTGCATGCAAAATAAAAACAGTAAAAACCATTGAATGTTCTCAATGATGAAAAGTACCCACCATACCAAATGCCAACTGCAGAATATTGGTTTAAGAATGTATTCTCATACAAATAGTATCTCAGTACAAGCCACTATCATTTTCGTTTGGACAAAGCTTTGAAAATTGATATTTTGTTTGAATCAACCTCTCCTTCAAATAAAAAAAAGATTTTTAAAAAGTTGTGAACCTCTAAAGAAAATCTTACTACTGTAACCATTTTAGATCAAATTTGTGTGCAAAGAAAATGTGTCATTTTTGGAGGCTGTTAGCCAGCAATGAAGCGACACTTACAAATACCACTGATCACTCTTCAGGTCCAATCTGTCACAAAAATCATCTTCATTTTCAAGTCATTATGATAACATGACTGTAGAACAGTTGAGAGCCGCAAGACACGTACTGTGAACATGAAATGTTTGCGAAAGCAAGACATTTTAAATACTAGCATTGTTGTGCAGTGCAGTAGTTGTTAGGCTGTCTCTTGATGCCAACGAAATACACAAGAACAAGGGATAGAACATTGCCTACACAGTTTGTGCAATTTGTATTGTACTGTAGATCTGCAGTTTATTACACTTTAAATGTAGCACTGGTGTTTTTCCACTATTTCTGTTTATAGTGTGTATTACACACTTTAAATAAAATTTATTCAGTTATTATAAGGCAAAATATAATAACTGGCTTGATTTCATAAAAAAAAAAAACACCAAATAAGAACACATGTTTTTATAAAAATTATTTTGGACAAGCTCTTCCCTTGAAGATCTGAATGCTGGGTTTAAAAAAACAAAAAAAGATGAATCATTTATTTATTTAAACTTGTATGACTGCTGCATGTATTAAACTGTTGAACTTGGTGGATGACAAATGCACTGTATTTATTTTGAAAGGGATTACAGTACCCGTTCATGATGATACGTAATATATAAATATAGTAATTTTAGACCTGCAATACAATATTTAAATACGCATTTTTTAGTCTCGTGCCAACACTCCAAATGTATAAAAAGATGAATGCATCTGAATAAGGACGTTTGCCCTGGAACTGCCTTTTGGAATGCTGCTGCTTGGATGCACAACGGCCTGCCACCATCCCGGACAACACTTTACAACTGTACACTAATAAAATGTATTTCACCACTTGCAAGTTAGCACTCACTCTGGACTTGTGATGGTGTGTGTGTCTTTGTGTGTGTTATACTGTGTTTATTATTTTCGGACTGTAACCCTTTGTTTGGATCAGTGCAATATACATTGCTGTGTATTGCCTGGAATTATTATTTGCAGTCACCTGACCAGGATTACAAAATAAACAACTGTTTGGACTATGAACTTTGTTGCCTGTCTTATGTTATGTATTACATCACCTCTACACCTGCGCACTGCAAACCACTTCACCACAGTATGTTAACAAAAATAAATAAATAAAAAAATAAAATATTGTATACTACACACATTAAAGGGAAAATACTTCTGCAAATATTGTGTCCATTTAGGCTGTAGCAGTTGTGGAATTGGATAGGAAAATGTATGAAGTCATATGCTATAAAAGTGTTGCTGGAAATTTACTATCGGTGGTGTGAATCAATAACCAAGCTGTGCCAAGTAGAGAGAGACCAGAATAATCATCTTTCCTCTGAGACAACCAGTCAAGGCATAGGAGGACAGTGGATGAGAAAAGCAGGGGATCAATTGACAAATCCAATGTAATAGATACCAGGTCAAGTCCAAAGCCTCTTAACAGAATGCATTTCTTTTTCACTTCAGGTATGAGTCTGACAACAAGTTTACACTTACAATACTGCCATGGCTTAAAAGGCAAATTAATGCAATAATTTAAGATACTATACAATGGAAGTATTGATACTGTAAGTAACATTTAAGAACATACAAGATTAAGTGTTTCCGTAAAATTTAAAACAGTGAATACCTGCATTATCAATCAAACCTCAACATTTAAACACACAGGGCATGCCTCCTTTTGAAGTGTACACATATGTATACAGCCCAAGAAAATGCAAACATCTGGCTCTTGCCTTATGTTAAGTTAAAATTAAAATGTACTGCTTGAAGACACATCTCCATGGATCTCAAACTGTCATGTTTAAAATGACTGCATCCAAAATTAATTAATAGGAAAATCGTGTGCTCTTTAATATTATTTATATTGCCCAATTATCCTGCAGGAATGAAACTGGTAAGAATATGTATTTCCATTGAACTTACGGTATACAATACAAAACAGCATTACAATTACCACAAACAGAAACTCCAACAGGCTAAATTTAAATCTACACATACGCTGAACAAAATCTCCAAATTGCTTTGTCAGGTGTCAGGGTCGTTTGAAGAGTGGTAGTATATCTACAATAGGCTATACATGCCCGTATTTCTCACTTAAAGCCGTTCTTATAATACTACTACTACTACTACTGCTGCTGCTGCTAATAATAATAATAATAATAATAATAATAATAATAATAATAATAATAATAATAATAACACACATGTAACACAATTTTTGTCCCTGGGTAGTAAGTGTTATTTCCTAATTGCTTATGCCTCAAAAGTATAGAAAATGGCTATTATTCCCCACAAACTTTGCTTTTGTGACCAGGACAGTGATATTTCAAAATATCACTATTTCCAGTGGGAAAACGGACAAATGTGTGTCTTTTCGTTCACAAAGTCAGAAAAAAACAACATATGAATCCAAATTAACATGTATTTATACTAAAGTAACACAAAAATGACTACAAAAGATTTAGAAGTGACAGTATAATCGTAAATCTCGAAAAAAACTACTCACTTCTAAATCTTTTGTAGTCATTTTTGTATTACTTTAGTATAAATACATGTTAATTTGGATTCATATGTTGTTTTTTTCTGACTGTGAACGAAAAGACACACATTTGCCCGTTTTCCCATTGGAAATAGTGATATTTTGAAATATCACTGTCCTGGTCACAAAAGCAAAGTTTGTGGGGAATAATAGCCATTTTCTATACTTTTGAGGCATAAGCAATTAGGAAATAACACTTACTACCCAGGACAAAAAAACAAAAAAAACAAAAAAAAAACAAAAAAAAACTGTTACACGGTGTAATAATAATAATAATAATAATAATAATAATAATAATAATAATAATAAATACGTGAACTTAGGTTTAAGGTGTCCCTTGCAAATTTATGGACCTCTCTGTCTGTTTTTTTTTTTTTTTTTTTTTTTTTTTTTTTCATGTTTTCGTACTTTTAAAACAAGTATCGCTAAGTGATTTAGGCTCAAGCCTGATGTGTTGGTGTGCTAATTGGAAAAAAAAAAAAAACAGCTCTTGTTTAATTGTACGGCTGTTTAGAATGAAAAGGCGATTTATCCTGCTTTTGAAGTCACACAATGTTTTAGACGCGCACTTCCTGTAACTTGTGGAATGTGCGAGGTATGTGTGTGCTACTTCATATCAATAATGACTGTGGAGAGAGAGTGTGAAACCCGGCCATAGTGTGTCCAAAATACTGTACAGGCACTAGTCTTGCTGCAAGTTTATACATGTCCCAATATCCTTTACGCTCATATGTTCGGACTTGGGCAATTTGTGTTATTCAAATTTTTCATACCTGGTGGGTGTTCCAGATAATTCAACCAAACAGGAAATGTGTGTGAAGTGAATTTGTATTATAAGAAGTCATTTATAGAGACTGCTAAATTTGGTTGGGACCATGTACAACATCAGTATCAGGAAATTAGTTTAATCTGAGTTTGTTTTAATGAGATACTATACACACACACACACACACACACACACACACACACACACACACACATTTTTTTTTAGTAGTAACTGAGAAGTGGCTCTTCCACCTCACTCTCTTATAATAACTGTCTTGCCCTATGCCCAGTCTATTGGCTAAGATGCCAATCAACGACATTACTGCACAAATGTGACTAGTGAACAGTTTCTGCGTTGCAACTCCCATTGTTTAAGAAGCGCAACTGTGTTCTACACCATAGATTACACAGTATCAGATAAACTGTACTTCCATTTCAGATAAACCTTAACATATTCACAGTGATTGGTTGACAATAAACACACTGTGCGTTTTAAAGAAAAGCGACAGATTGGGTCCCTTAGTCTGCCCTGTGTTTGTCTCGCTATAATGGCACTCAGGGGTACCTTTGAGCACACTACGTTTAAAAAAAAGAAACAAAAAAAAGTCTTCTTGTCAGTCCACAAAGGACGCAATACTTTCTCTTCATCTTTCACTGAGAGGAACCTAACAGAGAGAACATAAAGTCTGTGCAGAATACATTTATTGTTACTGAAGTAGTTTTCCTTCAAGCTTATACTGTTATCTATTTTCTAGTTTTTTATATACTTTAAAAATAAAAATAAATGCTATGGTGACATCTGTATAACTGGTAATATATATATATGTTGGAGCATCACCAATGACAAGACACCATCAGACTCATAAATAGCCTTTATTAGCTTGTCCTGTCCTAAAGCAGCTGTAGCTGCAGCTCCTATCTTTTTAACACTGCTGAATGCTTACATTCCTCGGTAAATAAATGCATTACTTTTTTTTCTTTTTTTACATTATTTTGAAAGAATTATTAAAGTACTCTCCTACACACATCTAAATTGTAGGGGTTGAGGCCAGAAACTCTTCATCTACAATCTCCAACGAGCCATTAACTACCTTAATGTTTGTCTGTTATGTGTTTGTTTTTTGTTTTTTTTTTGTGTGTATTTTATTAGTGAGCTGTGTATTTTAAATATTTATCATTTGCTTTTATATGTCTGCTGTGTCTTTTCCTCTGCTATCTTTCTGTATCCTTATTTTTCTTTTTCTATTTTATTCTTCCTTTTTATAAGAAACATTTAAAACAAATTGTATAATTTCTCTATGTAGCTTTGGATAAAAGCGTCTGCTAAATATTAGCTAATACGACGATTTATGCTACGACTATTGATAATTATAAATAATAATAATAATAATAATAATAATAATAATAATAACTAGATTATTATTAATACAGTTCACTCTAAGAATATAAGTTGAAATAACGAGATAGTAAGTCGAAATAACAAGATACTAAGTCAAAATAATGAGACCATATGACAACTTTATAATGGAAATTTAAAATGTATTCCTTTTTGTTTTGGTGGCGGAAATGGGCTTCCATAGTATGGTACTGAAAACTGTAAACAACATAAAAAAAACAATAAAAAGCAAACAAAAATCACTGCAACATATTTTAGCCAAATGTGCAATATTCTAAAACTCCTAACAGAGGTATTTGCATTTGTGTGTTTTGAAGATAACACTGGATGGAACACTAAATGCTATTTTGCACATAAGCAAAATTGTGCCTTTGGCACTAAAGAAATGCTTTGAAATAGCATTGCATTACTTGTGCATTGTTACTCATGGTTTATTTGACAATATCATCAGACTAGTGACTAACAAAAGCATAAGTTATTTAGGTGGTAGTGTTATATTACGAATCTATGCTTCATCTTGTGTCAATCTTATCTAATGCAATGTAAACATGCTAATATACTGACCTAACAAATAGGTGGGTACAAGGCTTTTAGGATAATTACATGTATCTGTCTAAAACGCCAATTAAACTCCAATTAATCAATGCATTACATATTATTTCAAATGCTTCTGCACGTCATAGATACTGCTAGTGGCAGTTTGATTGGGTAGAATAACGGTGCAGCAAACATATCCTTTACTATAATACTGCATTATAATTTCCAGTGTCACTCACTGATCGATCACCTCATCACATAGTGCAGTAAGGACATGTGCAAGCTTGCAGTTACTGTTATCTTAAAGGCAATGAAAAGTGCAGCATTCAGCTTCCAATTGTCAGTGTATATCTATTGAAAAAAGTCTCTTCCATCAAAATATTGACTCAGTGTGTCATTTGATGAGCAGTATGTAGAGAACCAAGAAGTAATGACAGAAACTTTGGACTTGCTATTACACTGCAATACATATTTTAATGATTTAAAACACAAACAAGTTAAGAAAAGTTTGAGAATAAGTAAGAAAAAAAAGGTGTCTATTGTGCTGTTTCACATTACAGTCAGCGTTACTTTATCTGGATGCCTCGGGACAAATAAAACTATCCTGAAAAAATGGCTGTGCCAATTAAACGAGAGGCGTTTGAGTCGACCTTAGTCACACTTTTTTGTTAAATACACACTTTAAAATACTAGTCTTTTTTTTATTATTCCTAAACATAATTAATGGTTGTTTTTTTATTTCTACATGAAATGAAAAATAATGAAATTACATCTTATCACAAGGTGAGGCACCTGCGATGTTGACACACCAACTTTCTTTGCAACAGCAGCCTGAGAAACCACAGGAGATTCCTGTTTTACACAAGTCACAGCGTACTCACTGCACTATACCCATTTTCATCTCTTATAATTACCATTAATGGAAATAAAACCTGAAAAAAAAGTTGTAAACAACAGACAATGGTAGTAATTCCACAGGACACACAGGTAATAAGCCTTAACAGAAGCAAATTGAACTCCACAGAACAATAATGATTTTCCTGTCTCTGCCTGCTTTCAGTAATACTATGTCTTGGTAATCTTTCAGTCTAGGTATTTGTCTATTTAGTTTAACTGATGCCAATTGCCCTGTTTGCCTTTAAAAGACTCAATGAATGGATGGTAATAAACTGTAAGATTATTTTCACAAATTATTGGCAATATGCAGGTGACATTTCCATATGCTGTGTATATAAAGTATAGGTAAATAGGTAAAAAAAAAAGAACAAAAAAAAAAGGCATATTTTGATTGTTGACATATACTAAGTTACAACTTACATGGAAGATCTGGAGACGAATGTTCCTACAATACAGGCCTTAAGGGATACAGTGTGAACTGTCTAACATACCTTTGATAATGAATACACTTTAAGAAAAGTTTGCAGATAGAGAAAAATCGGCAAGTTCTAGAAAAAAAACACAAGGCATGGAAAAACAGAGGAGATGAAGAGATGAAGAGGTAACTAAGTTTATTGTACAGCACATTTAGTTTGAAATAACTCACATTATGTTTTGTTTTATAAGAAGAAAAAAAAAAAAAACAGACAGTGTCAAACCAGAGACATGATATAATCAAAATACGAAATGCCACTTTCCTTAAATGAATATAACTTGGGACAAATGAGTGCTAACATATGCCTTAATAATCACCTCTGTAACTATTTGTCTTCACTTTAAAATATATCTTTCCCATTCAGCGCCTACATTCAGGGAGACAATGTCATCCTGTTCTTTTGAAGAAACATGCAAAGTAGAATCTTAAAAAAAAGAAAAATCTAATAATAAAGACAAATTAATAGTGCCAGTTGTGTATTATTGATTTTAGCCGTTTTTCATCCTACCAAAATCTCTCAACTGACCTGCTCATGTTTTGTACTCCATGACAAAGCAGACAAGTCCTAGAAATAAAAAAAAAAAAAAAAAAAAAAAAAAAAAAACACTTTTTATTTTATGTTTGTAAGCAAGAGAGGATAAAATATTTCTACTTTTTCTGTCATATTCAACATATAACTGCTGCTGTTAAGAAAAAAAAAAAAGAGGTTTCCTAGATGGCCCTTTATTCTTGGAATAATTAATACCTTGAGACCTAATTTGGTTCTTTTGTTCTAATCTTGTACAAAGAGGCTCATTTATCAATGTATACAGCCTATATAAACAGTAAAGTACTGCATCATAAACTAGGTCACAGTTTAATGCTTAAAAGGAATAGTATTATATAGTGTAGTACTGCAAGTGGTGGTCACAAATATCAAAACCCAATTATTTATATATATATATATATATATATATATATATATATATATATATATATATATATATATATATATGTATATATACAGTATATGCATTAATGTAATCAAAAGTTTACATTCCCCAATGGAAATTTACAATTATTTCTAGTTTTTCATAAACAGAATTTTAGAAAAAATCTTTTGTAACAAAAGTTTTACTTTTATGGATGAGGAAAAAAAGTTACAATAAATAGATGTCTACAATTATTTATTTCAGCAATTTTTTTTGCAAAACTCCAGAAATGCTAATTTAAAAGTATTCATACCCTTTGGTGCTATGATAGTATTGTCAAAAGGTGCTAGAAATTGCAATATGATAATGCAGAACTAATTGTAGAAAAGTCTAGAAAATGCTGTACTGTAGGTGAACATTCTTAGAGAGTATAAAAGGTTTAGACATAGGATGATTGCTGATCATTACCAATAAGTCAATATGGGACAAAGTAAAGAGCTGAAGACCTTAGGCAGAACATTAATTATTGTCATAAAGCTGGAGAAGGATACATGAAGATTTCCAAGCATTTGAGTATCCCAATTTCAACTATTGTTTCTATTATCATAGTATTGTCACAACGCTCCCTTGGTCTGGAAGAAAGAAGGTTCTTTCACCAAGAACAAGTAGAAGAATTGTGAAGAAGGTTAATAACAATCTGAGATTGACTGCCAAAGATATTCAAAGTGAACTGGCTGCAAGTGGGACTGGGGTTTCCATTTCAATCATAGGCCGAGTATTGCATGGTGAAGATCTCAATGGTCACAGGCCAAGGAAAAAGCCTCTCTCAGGAAAACGTCACAAGGACAGTTGCTTAAAGTTTGCAAAACAGTGTTTGAATGATAGATATGAGTTCTGGTCAAAGGTTTTGTGGAGTGATGAAACAAAAATCGAGCTGTTTGGTCATGCTGATAGTCATTATGTTTGGAGAAAATCTGGTGAGGCGTAAAAAGAAAAGAACACCATACCTACTATCAAACATGGAGGTGGTAATATCCTTCTATGGGGCTGTTTTATCCTCGAATGGCACAGAAAAATTCCAACATGACAACGATCCAAAGCATGCATCAAAATCTACTTCAGAATTGTTAAAGAAGAATAAAATCAAGGTTCTGGAATGGCCTAGTCAAAGTCCTATTCTGAATCCAGTTGAGACTGGTATGTGTTGAAGAAGGCTGTGCACAAAATCACTAAAGAATCATGCCAAAAGCTCATTGACAAATACACTCATCGTTTAAAAGAGGTCATTATTGTTAATGGTGCTGCAACTAGGTATTCATTTCATTGTTTTTGTCAGGGCATGAGTACTTTTGAATTAGAATTTTTTGAGTTTTGCAAAACAATTGCTGAAATAATTGGAACTTATTTTCCTCATCCACAAAAACAAAACTTTCACTATAAAAGATTTTTCCTATAACTGTTAATTTCTAGAAATTATAAATTTCCATTGGGGTATGCAAACGTTTGACTAAAACCCACAGCTTGGAACATCAAGGCTTTGATGTCGACGATTATACCTGATATGATATTGCAAGCTCCAGTTTAAAACTAGTAAGAACCATGTGGAATGTGTACAGGGAAGCAAAATAAATACATTATTTCCCAACTGAAGGCAAAATCAGTTTGTCTGTGTTTCTTTATAATCCCTCTATCCTTCTACCACTTAGACTGCAGTTTGAGTCTTGTACACGTGGGTCGAATCCTATTCACAGCAAGATGACAGGGGGCACCGAAAGTCATTTACCTTATCTTGGGGGTCTGAAACTCATCCAGAGAATTTGAGGTTTAGCAGCTTAGTAACAGCCATTGCTTAGTTTACCCGTTCATCTTATAGATGGTAAATGGGTTACAGGGCTGCATTCAAATTGGGCATTTTAAATTGCGAATAAACAGTGCTTCACAAGCAGATACATATTCTTATTGATTGGACAGAGCTGTTGAATAAAGGACCTGCCTTTTAATATCAGTGAATACTGTATATTATTTAAATATTTAAAGAGCTAAATAATATATTCTTTGTACATGTAATAGCTCAGCTGCCAATAATAATGATTAAAAAAAAAAAAAGATACTAAGAAAAAATACTGATTTCTCACCTAATTTAGAGGCCATAGTGTCAACACAATATATGTTTTGTGGAGGCTTTATTCAGAGTATGTACAGGACATCAGTGCTTTTAAAAATACCATCCCAATCATTCTTACTGCCTACCTTTCCTGTTATAATAACTCCTACGTTTTAGCTCAATCTTCTGAAGCCAGGCTACCTAATTTAAAGCTAATACAATCCTTGGAGCATCTGTTTTGATGGCTAAAATATATCTTTCCCATTCAGCCTACATTCAGGGAGAAAATGTCACCTGTTCGTTTGAAGAAACATGCAAAATAGAATCTTTAAAATAAATAAATAAATAAATAAATAAATAATAAAGACAAATTAATAGTGCATTATAGATTTTAGCCGTTTTTTATTCTACCAAAATCTCTCAACGGACCTGCTCACGTTTTGTACTCAATGACAAAGCAGATAAGTGCCTGGAATAAAAAATACAAAAATGTTATTTTATGTTTGTAAACAAGAGAGAATAAAATATTTGCATTATTTCTGTCATATTCAACATGTCGTTAAAAGAAAGAAAAAAAAGGTTTCCAAGATGGGCTTTTAGTCACTGATTTATTTTTTGTTACTGGGGATCCAGTGTACCAGTAGCCCGAGTTCAACACATTTCTCAGTAGATGTTAATCCACTCAGACAGTCTTGCAGCAAGCTGATATTAAGCCTGGTATTTGTCTTTTTGAACGAAATCATGGAACCAAAAGTTAACAAAAATTGCTTGGTACGTCTTTTAGTTATAGCAGAAAGCTGTGTGAGGTTACAAAGAAGATCACAAACAAGATTTTCAATGCTGAAGTCTTGTGTACATAAGGTACAGCTTGTGGGCATTTTTCCATGCAAAAAAAAAAAACTTAGTATTTCATCAATTTGCACATCTTTTTAGTGTGAGAAGGTAATTTACCCACTCTTAAATTGTACCATGTATTGGCTGTGCACTTCCTAGGAATGTGTGTGATATGTGTGTGCTACATCACATTCTCACGACAACAGAGAGAGAATGTGGAGTTTCTAAACTGCATGGAAACCCTGTCATTGTATTAATCTCTGTACCACCTAAAAAAAACACATTTACACCTCCTAGGCAACAGTAATTTCAATTCACTATAACAATCCTTTATTTAAAATGACTGAAACATCTGCATCTAAAGTCAAGCCTTTGTGAACATGTTTGCAATACAGCAATAGTACTCTTTTGTTCTCTTTTCTAATTGAATTTGAAATAAAAATTTGGCCAAATTAAGTTCACTAAGGGGTTGCTTGTAAACAGTTATAGAGCCTTTTATTGTTTTTCTTTTATTTTACTCAACATGCAAGGACATATTGCAAGGCAGAAGCAGGTGGAATTGGGAGAAAAGCATACAGGTTAAAACTGGGTGTAGTGGGGTGGTGATAATAGCTTGAGGATCAAAGAGAAGAGGTAAAATATAAAATATGAATAATTTCAGTAAAATATAAGATTCATTCAAGGAGAACTGTCTATAGCTCAAAGTAAAGTACCAGTTTTACAAAACATTTTCTGTCACAACAATAATACACATCTGATGAACAAAAGCAATCAACTGTATTGGTTACAAAGCACATGACTGGCTCAGTATATGTTTAGAAATGTTTAGTGCATGGATATAAATACAGTATACCAGTGGCTGTAACACACAACATATGTGTTAACATACCTTTAACACATTTAGTAAGTAGCCACACCCTAAATACATGTACATTGTTAACACTATAATTTCCAAGGCAGTAATTTTTACCGTTTTTTGGAATTTAAACTGAAATTGCGTGCATGTGTTTAAGATAAGGAGCTGTGCTTTCCTGATTTTTCCTAAATATATGTACTAACTATCCTGACAAAAAAGAATTGCATAGCTGCAAAAGTTAGCAAGATAATACTTTGATTGAAATTCTTGACAGCATCTAGAGGAATCACAGTGGTGTTCCTGCCCATGCCATGCATATCAAGCAATCAATCAATAATCAATCAATCTTTATCTTATATAACACCTTTCATAGTGGACCACCATCACAAAGCGCTTTACAAGATGCAGTAACAACAAGAAAATCCATAATACTTTAAATACAGAGAAATGCATAATACATGATATACAGTAAAAAAAACAAACAAAAAAATAAAAAATAAAAAACATTAAATACAGTGGAAAGTGCATAATACATGATAGTAACATAATACATGAAATAATAGCAGCAACACAGCAGCTAATAGCAGATATCAGGCTTAAAGAGCATGGAAAGCAAGATAGAACAAGTGGGTCTTGAGAGTTGATTTAAAGCTTGCGACGGTGGGAGCATCACACACCAAAGCTGGGAGAGAGTTCCAAAGAGTAAGAGTAATATGTCAGCCACCAGTTCCTAGTTTCTTATTCATAATAGGCTTCTTTTTTATTTTACCACTAGAGTATTTTTTCTTAAATGTATTTTGATATTGTTTTTAACAGTTGTCAGTTCTTATCTATTTTGATATAGATGTTAGAATCACCTATTTGGTCATTCATGGACTATTTCTTCCCAATGACGTAGGTTTTCAAAGGTACCTGGCCTACTAAATTGCATAAGGAATATGAAAGCTACAGAATACCAGAGAGTAAAAGACAATGTAAGCACAACCAGGAGAAAATGCAACTCATTGGCATACTAGTCCTCTCCCAAATCGCCCACAGGGGTTTTCTAGTTGAGCCTTGCCTGCTGTTTTGATTTAGGTGCTGCAACTGCTTTCTATTAGTCAGCCTTTATCTGATTTACGTATGTACTACATTCATCCTTACAATGCTCTTTTAGAGCATTCCAGACTGCCATTGTGAGCTTTAAAAACAACCACAGCCTTCTGCTGCAGTCACCTTTCTTTCTGCCACCACTGCCTGCCAGCTGTAATTGCTGCCCTAACTGTGTTATTTGGGAACTCACTGGCAGTCAACTTGTTGCCAGCCTTTTGGCATTTGAAAACCTCCAACACAGATGTAATTGATTGATGAAGCTTGCAGTCCTCAGGTTGAGAGGAATGATGTAGTGATATCGTTATAGATGAGGAGGTTGGACGGCTCATGATGTTCGGTTTTGAAAGTGTCATTACAAATGCACTGGGATACAAAGGGCTTTAATTTTAAAGTCATTTAAAAAAAAAAAAAAAAAAAAGTTAAATTACATATCATGAGGTAAAAAACTAATGAGTATTGTGAGTAAGCCCCAATATCTTCTTTTGATTTGTATTTATTTTTGTTTTGATTTTCATTTGAGGATGTTTTTCTTCCATACTGAACTGTACATGATGATAGCTTTGCTACTGTACAATATGCTTTTGACGTCTTCATCCTCATTCCCTGCCAAAGGCTCAGAAAGCCCTGCTGGCAGACGACTGACAAGGCTTTCTCTCTCTGGAATAATTTTGGTTACAAGACAAATTGTTTATGAATCAGGATATCAGACTCCAATAAATAGTAGAATACAGTATTTGCCTTTAATGAGCACTTGCACAAGTAATAGCTTCAGCATCAATCTTGTAGGTGAATATTATTATAATCCTGTTGAATTGACATGGTACATTCATACAATAGATGTAGCAGCAGTGATACAGAGGAAGAGCAACCAAATAGCATCCACTGAATTTATCATTTCTTACTTAATGAAGCACAGCTGCAATACTTAAGGCTTTCATTTAGTTTGAGCTTGCTTTAAATAGGAATCATGCAGCAGGTGGGTAAACATTAAAGGAAGTTGCAGTACAAAGATAATTATGTTACACTTTATTCAGGCTGCACAACACACAAGGAGACATCTAAAACTTGTTCAGTTCACAAGTCCTCCCTAACCCTTCACCTCCAATCACAATTATAAAAAAAACCACACAACACCCACTTTCTATATAGCAAAAAAAAAAAGAAAACACACAGAAACAAACATAATTTGCTTAAATGTCTGTCGTGAACAAAAAAAACAAAAAAAAACAATTGCTTTGTTTGTCAATGTATGTCTTAAATGCTAGTATAAGTGCTTTAGATTTCCAATTTGTACTGAAATACTAACCCTTAAGTAAACTATAATAAGCCATGTTTTTAGCTTAAAAAGTGAAAATGAACTTACTGGTAAACACTTGACTCAACATAGCAAGAAAATCTTGCACAGAGTAAAACTGCCTTCCAAACTATGCACACTATGTGAAGCCTTCTTGGTTTCTCTTCAGACATCCCTCTAAAAGGACTGTACATATAACACTGCAACAGGAAGAAAACAACAACAGGGTGTGTCATTTGATGTTTATGAACTGTTTCTTGTGATGGCGCAGCAGCTACCCAGAGGTCCACTGGCAATAACTTTCATATCCTATCATTCAAGGTAATGTTTGGTCCAGCAACCAAATCCTCATTACCTGCTGTAACTGTTTGGCCTTGATGTCTCTATAGGTGGCAAAGAAGTATGCAAAGAGTTGTATGATTCTTTAAAAACCTATATAGATTTAATGAGGCAATGGAAAGTATGAGGCAACGTGGGAATTGTTTAAGGGCTCTTTAGATTTTCAATTTAATACATAATTTGAAAGTTCTGTTATGAGGCACAGTGATTTTCATTTGTGTGCCAGGCAAGTTTGATATAAAAACGTTCTTACAATCATATTAAGAGGCCACTTCTTGCTTGTGCTTTAATAAGAGCTCATTCGTTTATTCATTTATATATTTATTTTATTGTTACATGACATAATCACCTAGTTATTAAAATGGTGCATTATGTATTGCATGTACATATATTTTCTGTGTATTTCTTTTAGATCCTTCAGTAACTGAACCGTCAATCATGACCCCCTTGGTTAACGAGTGCAACCACTCCTCCAATCTGCAGCTGCCACATCGTTTCCCTTCTGAGTCGATGATTTAGTGTACCGTAGCCCCACCCCCTTTCTAGGTGGCTGACTTCCATCTAACTCTGGGAATGAATTGTCTGGCCATCCAGTCCATGGCAATCTGTTCCCTTTACACAGCTTTGAACTTGAACTTTGAACTTGAATTACTGAGTCTACAAAACTATTGATAATCTGATATTCCAACACTAGGTGCCTGTAACACCTTGTAGTTGTCTCTTGCGCCATCTGCCAGATATTTATGGAATTACACACAACAAACCCAGTCTCAAAATGTCAACAATATCTGGAAAAGGGCGAGAAATGTTCTGTGGGAAAAAAAGTACTAGAAATTATATTGAATTCCGATTCCGATTTAAATTCTTCTACTGAATCAGGTGTTAGTGAAAATATCAGTGAAGAATATTTACTTTCAACATCAAGTGGCCCAAGCTTAGACAACGTGACAAGGGATCACTGAACTACGTTTTCCTCACTGCTTTCATTCTCACCACGTGTTTACCCGGATGTGATGTATGCCTCTCTCTCTCTCTCTCTCTCTCTCTCTCTCTCTCTCTCTCTCTCTCTCTCTCTCTCTCTCATTTTTTTTCCGGGACGTGTTGTTGATCCTGATCGTTGTTTATTGATTACCTATAACGATTAATATTTATTTGTTTTGTTTATTTACTGTAAGAAATAGTTGTTTACATATTTTCATTTTATAATACATTGTTAATAGCCCTACTAACAAATGTGTCAATGTGAAGAGTGTAAATATGACAAATTAAAAAAAAAAAAACTCACTCCAGTGGGCCCATCAAAACATCCTAAAACTCACTACTCAAAGGGTTAAAATTCAAGGTAGTGTCACTGGTAAAGTATCGTATTTCGTGGACTGTGCACAGAACTATTTTATAAATTATGTGTACAGATTATTATTATTTTTTTAAGCATCAAATATTGAGATAAATGCACTGACATCATCAAAATCAACGTCAAAATTATTCAAGCACTTTACAATGGCTTGTGAAACAGTGTTGTAATTAACAGCCTGTAGGTAAAATGTATCTGCAAGAACAGCTTTCAGTTCTAGTACATTAGATGCATGTTCACCATTTAGGTCTTGCAAAACAAATACAATGTGTAATCTATACTAATCTTGGGCAACAGTCGTCTCTCAGTGACCGCTGACAAGCAACCAGACTTTTACCAGTTCCATAATCTTCTGCTTGTGATAATCAACAACTTTAGATAAGTATTCAGGTCTCAGCTGGGCAGAGGAAGGAATCACTCCACCATTTGCTCCACTCAGTCTGAAGAATTTCCATAACTTTTGGTTGTCCAATTTTTCAAGAGGGATATTTGCACAAACAAATGTTGCTGTCATTGCTGTGTAAACTCCTGCTGGATACTGCTTTACATGATCTCCTGCAGACACATTTTTAACCTTTTTAGAGACATCCATTGTCTTGTTTACAGGATGTAATATTTTAATTTCCTGCCTAGATTGCATAGTCACAAGACATAATCACTGCACGGTACTGTGTGCATGGTGAATAATGCACACAGGCACACAGCAGAGCTGTACAGTTTTGTTAATGTTTTTTTTTTTTTTTTTTTTTTTTTTTTTTTTTTTCTGTACGAAATACAAATAATACTTATGAAATCATTTATTTTTATTTCTTAAGAATATTGTAAAACTTGCAGTATTGGGCTAATTTCATGATTTCCGTGCAGCCCGTGAAATCCCGATTTACACAGGGCCTTAGCAATAATGCACATCTACTAGTCTTTTTGTGATTAAAATTCAGCTGGCTTTAAACTACAGTATACCGACTAACGTATTTATTTTAAACCAGCCCTATACATTTTTTTTCTGCTGCCAGTATGTAATTTTTACAGCTCTAGCATACAAATAGATGACATACAATTTTGAAAGTTGACAACCATTATTGTGAAAGTGCTGTTAAAATAATTATCACATAAATTTTGTCTAACGGCAAATTAAACAAAAACATCTTCACCTATAAAATAATTTATGTGTTGCTAGAATACTTACAAAAGAAGAAAATGTAACCCCCCATAAAGAAAAAGTGCCCTGTAGAGCTGCCCAATCAAGAGCAATTCAATCAAAGTCTGACCCTGTGGGTAAAAGCCAACGTACTCTGCTGATGTTAAATTTGGACCTGTCTCAATGCATCCCCATGCAATTCCATCCTCTGCGCCCTAACTCCAAATGCATTATTTTCTTATCTACTATAATTTTTTAGCTACATGGTAAGTCATCAATTCTTGTTGACAGCCAAAGAAAACAAGAACAATAGAAAGTGCTTTCAAATGTATTAGGTGAGCCTAGTTCATTATATCATTCTCAAAGGAATTTGTCAAAGTCAAATAAAAAGCCTAGGGAAATACATACTCATATGCTCTATAAGTACAGACAACAACAGTCTGATGACTGTCACTTTGAGTTGATTTCTGACAACCTTTCTAATACAAATCTTACCACATTTACTAAGTTTGGGGCCTTTAGTGTGCACTCTGGTATAGATAAGGTCAACTCAGAGTACTTCTTGAAAACTTAGCACACACAAAAAGACATACCTGGAAAATCATTAAAGACAAAAGCTTACCAGGTGGTGTTGTAGCATCCAAAACTCAGCTGTCATACAAGTTTTACAGTACTACAGGGCTAAATATGAGAAGCTTAGTGGACCAAACAGCCTCATTTCATCCCTAACATTTCTTAATGTGTAGCATGAGTGCTGAGGTTAGTGTGGTGTTTAGGAACATGTTCAATTCCTATTGTCTAAGCCTTCCTTCTGCATAATTACTCATATGCAGGTCATTTCAACTACCTTCTTTTGAACTGTTAATAAAAAGCCTAGGTGCAATGCATGAATATGGCTTTGAAATCTACAAATAAAAATCCACAACCTGCCAATAGTATTACAATTACAATTACAGTATAGAAGCATATGGCCAAATGTATGTCATGCTAGTTTTGGTCCTTTTTAATACAGTTGGCTTATTCGGATCAATATAACCAATATTGTTTTGAAGAATGACCTTTTTTTAATCAAATCTTTTAATCAATTACAGTAGAGTGAAAATAATTTACAAGTACGAGTATATTAGTGAAAATAATAAATCTAGGTTCCAGTAATCCTATGCTGGTTTATTACATGTATTATGAAACCTGTGAGTTGTTTGAATTGTTCCAAAAGAAGAAGATAAGAAGTATAAGTTAAGCTACCATTTTTAAATATCCATGCCAGACAAAGTTCATAAATGATAGTAATTATTATATAAAATATGATAAACAGTGAATCTAGAAAGCCATTTCGTTTTAAGATTCACCAAATGTTCAACCTGGCTATAATGCAGTCACTGTGGTGGGACCAAAGAACACAGGGCTGATCTCAGTTCCAAATAAATTATGTGCCACTGTCTCCCAGCTCCTCTTTATATATATATATATATATATATATATATATATATATATATATATATATATATATATATATATATATATATATATATATATGTTTGAACTAACCGCAAATTAACAAGTTTAGATCGAACCACATGTAAAAGTTGTACAAAAAGTCCGTGTTTCCAAACCTTAAGGTCGACCAACATCCGTACTCCACCAATAATGGGAAGGAACAGCTGGGTTGTTTTAATTGTATTTTCCCACGGACCCGACGATGAAACCACACGGTAACGTTAACGGTAACTTCAAAGAAGTCAGTCCGTTCACCATGAAGGTAGTCTAACTGTCATACATTTTACACCATGTGTTTGTCCTTTGAACAAAAAACACCCACCACTCCCTTGTATGTCATCCATGCCCGTGTTTGTGGACCTCAGTGCACAAACACCTATCACACTAGTGTATTTCCCAAACAGTAAAATAAATGGATAAAAAAGCTAATCGAATATTTACTGCAAGCACATGGTATTAGACTTCAATTGTCTTTTGTGTCGTTGTATTCATTGAAAATGCTTGACTTTGCATGTTTTGCATGATATTATCACCAGCCACAATTAAAGTGTTGAATTAAAACGGACTACTTGCTTGTGAAGGTGTAGATTGTGTTTAAATGGCTAACCTTTATAAACATGTATGCAATACAAATATACGAATGGATTGCATGAAAATTGAGGAAAATAAAAAAATAGATCAGTGATAAGTAAATACAACTCAAATCATGTAGGTACTGTAACATAATATTCATTGGAAAATAGCAGTTCATAGGAGTATGTATTTATCTGGAAATAACATAAGAATGTCCTGTCATCGGGGTGGTAGTGTTCTATAACAAAAAGGAGAACTAGAGAAGTACATTAACAAATGCCCTGCCACCTAGTCCTCAAACATGTCTTAGGGTCAATCAACAGACCTGGACCAGCAGAGCATAGGGGTACTCGTTTAAGGGTCCAATTTGTGGATATTCTTTTAACATTCTTTCAACTGGATAATGACAATGAAAACAACAACCTAAAGTCTTTTCTAAAAGTTCATGGATGACTGTGTAAAACTGATGTAAGGTTTACTGAGTTAAAGAGAGAAAGAGTCTGGTACTGTAACCTGTGCAAAGTCTTTTATTAAAGGAAACCATCAGATCTGACAAATAGCGGGTAGTAAATCTTTTAAAATCTTAACCAATTTACTGTTTAAGCCTTAGAGAAAGCCAATATAATTGCTGCAGAATAATACAATGGTGAGTGCTGACATCAAAGGAAAGAATGATTTCAGCCAACCTATTATAAAGTTTTTCTAGATAACAAAGTATCTGAACTGCCACAATCCAATAAAGGAAGAATCATTTATTTCACAATGGCTCTCTATCATTGAGGCACACAAGGGGCTGAAATTATTTGACAGCAAGCTCATACTTTCTTGATTAACTGTGCAAGAGCAATCTTGCACAGTTAATCAAAGATTGTTTTTAATTCTCTATGTTAATGCTCCAGTATATGTATGGTACCTAATATTAGACATCTGAAATAACAGTACTGCACGTGTTGTTCATCAGATTTAGGACAAATAAGAACAGTGAAGGAGGACATTGAATACAGCTGTATTTTACGTGTACCTGTTAGCAGCAATGTTTTCCTTTTCAGCACTTGACTGTAACATTGTGACAGAAATACAATGAGTTCTGGTTGTAAATCTCCCTCTCGACCTGTGAGGGTGCTAAATAGTGAAAGGAGAAGTATCTGGCCTGACAGTTCTGGCTGCGTGCTGACCAGGTATGTGACCACACGCGGTTAGGGCTCAGTGCACGCTCAGCCCCTGGTACTTCGGTGCCGTGGTGTGCACGGTGCTTATTGCATATGGTGCTTGGTGCATGCAATGCACTGTGCACTGTACTTTGGTGCCTTGGTCGCATAACGCCTTGCTCACGGTGCTCACATGGTATCATTCTGACCAGCCCTATGTCTGTCACGGGATATGGACCCTAGGACAGCCCCTCTCGAAGCAGTGAGTGTCGCATTGGATTGAGGACACAGTCTCGACTAAGTATGATGCCGCTGGTTTACCCCCACCTGGGAGAGTAGCTGCACATTCCACTAGAGGGTTGGCTACCTCTTGGGCACTCTTTAGAGGGGCCTCATTATCTATGATATATGTAATGCGTCTAGCTGGGCTACACGCCATACATTCTCCAGGTTCTATCACCTTAATGTGATGGATCCTTCTTTGCCTTCATTAGTCACGAGGGTCATTGAGGTTGCATGTTCGCACCGCTAACCTTGGGTTAGGCTGTTCTGACGAGTCCCTCATGTGATGCTGCTCCTTCTTCCTCTGGCATACATTTCCCATACATAATGTTTTGGTGGTCATCTTTGAATTGAAAGGGAAGGTTAGGTTATTTACCATAACCCTGGTTCCCTGAAAGAGAAGACGATTACCAACCACAAGGTCACATCGGTCGCTCTTATGGGTTCGTTACAAAAAAAGAAATGAATGACGGTTTTAACCCCTCGGTAGGCGGGACCGAGGATGTCATCCAGGAAGGGGCCTATCGGCAGCTCTGGCATAGAGAGCTCAGTGAATACCTACCAATCGGCAGGCACATCCCATACGTAATGTTTTGTCTTCTCTTTCAGGGAACCAGGGTTACTGTAAATAACCTAATGTTTTGAAAGTTTCATAATAGGTGGGCTGATGTTACTGTATGCTATTTGGATTGAAAACAGCTCTTCTGCATACTGTTCTCATTGCAATATACAGCGTACAGGAAGAGGTATGACCCATACTATCATGTTAAGCAGGCCAAGTATTTTTGTACCATTAATCATGATCTCCATCGGGCCATGGCATGTGTTTTTCACCTCTTGTCTCTCCACATACATAAGGCTTCAAAATATATCAAAGGATTACTGCTATGGAATCATTGCACCTGCTGCATTGAGATTAGAAATCCGTGTAGTCCTGGCACCCTTTAGTTAGCAAACCATTATGGGTGAAGTTGAAAAATCCCCCAAGGACTTGAAAGACCACTAATTTTTTGCACTCATTTCACCATTTTTATTTCAAAAGCATGCAGTATCATTAGAGAGAACCAATATCTCCAGCTTATTTATTTTACATGCATAACCCAGATGAAAAGAAGCATTTTCTTTCTCTGAACTACTTTCAAACAAGATTAAATTATGTAATGAACAAAACACTGAGAAATAATTTAAACCTTAAATATCCACATTTTTTATAGAAAGAAAAAGGCATTAAATAATCTAATCTCTCTTTTTTTTTTTTTTTAATTAAATTTGTACAGCACACATATTTGACAATTATTCCAAACATGTATTACCTTTGCCTGGTCTATTAGTATCAGTAAGCTGGTAAGTAATTGTGCTATATTTGGCATCCATCTGCTGTTCAGTTTTGATATATATGTTAGCTGTACTAATTGCAGATATTATCAGCCCATCCTATTAACACCAGCGACAATCAAAATGACCTCTCTACTACTTTCAGCTGTTATGCTTTACTGGAGCGTGGATTTTGTTACTGTGATTCTTTAGATGTCAATGGAAAAGTGTTATATACACACACACACACATACAGGTGCTCCTCGACTTACGACGCTTGGACTTATGATGCACGGGCACTTGGGACTCTTTTGCATTATTACTCTGCTTCGACTTTGAGATATCGATTCGGCATTTACGACACGGTGAGACACGAGCCATGCGTCATGTGCACATGCTCGGTGTCCGAACTGCAGTGCCTGTCGTGGTCACCCTGACTCAGTCACTTAGCTTTTCTTTTTTTTTTTTTTTTCTGAAGTTAGTACATATCGCAAAAGCTCACAAAATATCATTATTCGGAGAGTACAATTCACCTAAATTACATTTGGCACCAAAAAATCATTTTTTTCTGTGTGGATTTTGTGGGATAACACTTTGTTTTTAAAACAAGCATCAATGACATTTCCAGCTAGCCATGGTGACATGTCTGTGGCACTCTCAGTTTCATTTGAGGTCTACTTATTTTCAAGAAAACCTCACGAGTTAATTATACTACACATACAAACTGCATCAAAATAAACTTAATAGATATATCTGAATCATAGTTTGCACCTTATTCTGACAGTCAGAAGATTTTAAAAAACAGTTTATATATTTTGGGCCTGTATTTCGAAAATGAAACCAAACTCCAAACTCTCAAAAACTATATAATTGGTTAGAGCAATGTGTCCAGAAGACACACCTCTTTGAATTATTACCATATCAGGTGTGGTTTTGTAAGATATTTGGGTTGGATTAAGTGACGCACTTCGGGTTTTCACAGGTGTCCAGTCGAAGTTCCCTCTCTCTGAGACAATGCCAACAAGTGCTGCTGTTGTGTCATTGTTAACAAATGGGGTGATGCATGAGATCTATACATTTGCTAGAAGTACTAACAAGACAGAACAATCTGTTGCAGTTTGTAACATCTGTTTACATTTATTATTTATTTTGCTCTTACTTGAAAGTGATCTTATTGTTCTTTTGTAACTGCTCTTACATGTATTATGATATTCTGTAATGTGATATTTTACAATGTGATAACTTCTAATGTGATATTTTATAATGCTATATTTTGTGATATTTTGTAACACTTGTAAGTGGCCCTGGATAAGGGTGTCTGCTAATAAATAAATAAATAAATAAATAAATAAATAATAATCTTAAATCGTAACCAGTCTCAATAATGTGCAGCATAACAGTGTTTCAAATTCGTGATATGCACATATATAAATAACATGATTAGTGTATGTAGAAACTCCACTAAGAATACGTGTGATACATAATAGGCACGTTTCTGCTTCAAGCAGATGTGTGATTGACAGCACTAACATAGATGGTATGACTGCTCAAACCTCACAAGGCTGCTTGGAATAGTGCAGATGCTCACAGGGCTAGTAGCATCAATGCAATTCACGGTGGATCTGAGTCTGCACATATGCTAGACAGTTTAAATACATGGATTTGTAATATAGAAAGGAAGTTAAAACATGTGAAAGACATGACTTTGCAATGCACAGATTTATTTAAAATTGGATTACATTTATAACATTAAAAAAAAAAGCTTCATATTAATTATGCATATTCACATTACCTGCTTTTTCAGTGGCAAATGCATTAATTCAATGTTGTATAATAACATTCTTTACAAATTATTGTGTAAAATGTTTTTATGGCTTTTTTAACCCCAAAGAAATACTACTAAAAATATTGCATAATGGGTATAATTATAATTTTGTAACATACTGTAAAGGTGCTCTGCGTGAGTGCAGGATGTGCCCTATAGCCTGGACGTCGCCAGTTCGAGCCTGGGCTATTCCACAGCTGACCATGGATGGGAGTTCCCACTAGGCGGCGCTCAATTGGCTGAGCTTTGCCGGGGGGGGGGGGGGGGGGTCTAGGTCAGCCAGGGTGTCCTCGGCTCACCGCGCATCAGCGACCCCTGTATTCTGGCTGGGCGCCTGTGGGCTTGCCTGTTAGCTGCATTGTCCTCCTACATTGTAGCTCCTGGGTGGCTGCACGGTGAATCCGCAGTGTGGACAGCGTGTGGTCGTCTTTGCCGCTCCCGAGTCAGCGCAGGGGTGGTAACGGTGAGCTGAGCCTAAATAATAATTAGCCATTTCAAATTAGGAGCAAATAAAAATAATTGGCAACGACTACATTTTAAAAATACAAACATATTTAAAATGTGCTGTAATACGTTACCTTTCTGTATATTATAAACAAAACACATGCATTTAAAAATGACACCTATACAAATTTTTTGGAGTGTCAGTCTCGGTGCCATGCCCTCTTGACAGTCTTGGAATAGTGACAGATGTGTTTTTAGGGGTAGGATCTGGCATAATAATAAAAAAAAAAAGATCTTTCAATCTAAAATCAGTCTAGCTTGGAATGCTTGGAATGCTAGGTTGTTAGTAGCTTATTGATACCAGAATCTTGTCAAGCAGCTTCTTGAAGGATCCCAGGGTGTGAGCTTCAACAACATTACTGGGGAGTTGGTTCCAGACCCTCACAATTCTCTGTGTAAAAAAATGTCTCCTATTTTCTGTTCTGAATGCCCCTTTATCTAATCCCCCTGGTCCTTGTTTCTTTTTTCAAGTAGAAAAAGTCCCTTGGCTTGACATTGTCAATAGAATTTTGAATGCTTGAATCAGGTCGCCGCATAGTCTTCTTTGTTCAAGACGGAATAGATTCAGTTCTTTTAGCCTGTCTGCGTATGACATGCCTTTTAAACCCGGAGTAATTCTGGTCACTCTTCTTTGCACTCTTTCTAGAGCAGCAATATCCTTTATGTAGCGAGGTGACCAGAACTGAACACAATATTCAAGATGAGGTCTTACTAATGCATTGTACAGAGATAACATTACTTCCCTTGATTTAAATTCAACACTTTTTACAATGTATCCGAGCATCTTGTTGGCCTTTTTTATAGCTTCCCCACATTGTCTAGATGAAGACATTTCTGAGTCAATATAAACTCCTAGGTCTTTTTCATAGATTCCTTCGTCAATTTCAGTATCTCCCATTTTAGGTTTATAATGCACATTTTTATTGCCTGCGTGCAGTACAATACACTTTTCTCTATTAAATGTCATTTGCCATGTGTCTGCCCAGTTCTGAATCTTGTTTAGATTATTTTGAATGACCTTTGCTGCTGCAACAATGTTTGCCACTTTACCAGAATCTAAGTCATTAATGTAGATTAGGGATAGAGGAGTACAGAATACTGATCCCTGTGGTACTCCACTGGTTACCTCGCTCCATTTTGAGGTTTCTCTATTAATCAGTACTTTTTGTTTTCTACATGATAACCACACCCTAATCCATGTACATGCATTTCCTTGAATCCCTACTGCATTCAGTTTGAGAATTAATCTTTTATACAAGACTTTGTCAAAAGCTTTCTGAAAATCTAAATAAACCATGTCATATGCTTTGCAATTATCCATTGTCAATGTTGCATCCTCAAAAAAATCAATATATAAGCAGTATATTCATGTCTGACACTTATTTGTATCACTTTCTGGAAGCTTCTTCATTCGATCCCCTTCATATGTCTTATTGGGTACTGACTAATTTTAATTATTAATAGTTTTACACACCTGAATATAAATAGCCTACATTTCTTACAAATGCATTGGCCATCATGTGGGTTTATTTCTGTCTGCCATCTGTCTTAGGGTTTGCTTGTGCAGGATTCAGAAAAGGCTTCTAGTCAAAAGGTTTGACACTGAATGTATTATGTTGCTTTTAGTATTGGTACATGAAGCCTAACCTTGCACAATCTCCCATATGGCCAAGCATTTTAACACCAAGGAATATTGCACAAAAAAGACTTAAAACGTGATGTGTGAAAAAGCACCATCTACAGCTACAGCATTGATGACTATTTTAAAAGTTGGCTTTTTACTTTCATGAGCATATTTACACCCATCGGATAGTTAGAGTTCAACAGACAATCATTATCATTATTCCATTTCTGATGTGGCGCCACCTCTATAGGAGTGTTTTAACTACAGCACCCCTTTTTATATATGTAAGGGGAGCTCCGAATTAAAATATCTCCCATGTATTGTGCACCCGCTTGTGTTCCTTTCAAACAAGAAAGAATAATGAGGAAAATGTGCATATGATTTAAACCTTAACAACACAGGCACGGTGCTACTTATTTAAATACAACATAAATTCAGAGAAAAGAATGAGATAAATGTTTGCTTTTTAGTACAGATATCTCTTATTTACTAATTAACAGCAGTTAGTATATGCTATGGTAGGTTCAAGTCTAAAAGAAAGCAAGAATGGGGTGATAAAGCAAAATTAAGTCAGGGCAGCCTCTCCTATATGCCACTGGCACCTGGAGAAGAAAGTGCTTCTTAAACTCCAATATTCTTTATTTTAGGTAAAAGAGATTTCTTAGGTTGGCTAATTGGGATTGATAAGAAGTCAATAGTCTGCCTGGCTACACTGTAATCCAACATTTAGAAGGCCCAGGCCTTTTCACAAGAAAAACCTCAACCATCTCTTGCTTATGCTGAAATAATAATTCATGCTCAGTTGTTGTTTAGGATTATTTCTGTTTTTCATTTTGTACATGTCTTCCATATTCAAACAGCACACCATTTCCAATGCTCGGCATGCCAATAATCAAGCACCACTGTAACTCACGCCAACATCCAATTACCACCGTCGTTATCTATATCTGTATTATCTAGAATTGATTTTAAAGATTGCTTCTAATTTGCAATGCCCTCTATTGTTGCTTATGGAGTTTGTATTTATTATAACCTTCTCAAACGCAAGGAGAAGCAGGAGCATGCACAGTAGGCACATATTTAAAGGTCACAGTAAAATCACTAAGTCTGCTGCAGTACATACATTTAGCTGTAGCGGCAGTTTTTCATGCTGTTTTCCTAATGTGATGTGTTACTGGCTAAACCAGTTTTCTTGTGCATCCTGTATTTTTTTTAGAAAAGGAACTCCCTGGTAATTTTATACGGGGTAAACAAAAAATGAACAGGTTTGACACGCTGTACTGGACTGATGACATAACTATTTGTAACTCTAATTAAATGTAAAGATAAGCTAACTGACAAATGCCAATTGAAAGCTAACATTTTGGAAATGTTTCATTATTACAGCCTTTGCTTTGTCCTTACAGATTAAAGGGGGTCTGGACAAGTGTATTATTGTTTATTTTTTTATTTAGTTTATTGAATTTCTAGAACTCACAAATTTACCCAAACAAGCACATAAAATAACAAAACAATATAAATACTGTAGGAGAATATATTAAAAACAAACAATTATATGTTTACTCAGAAAAGGTCAACTTTAGATTGAACTTGAAGTATCTGTTATTATTATTATTATTATTATTATTATTATTATTATTAAGCTTTTTCCAAACCTGTACATTTCTGTCACGGTCTTATTTTAGCCATATGTTTGCTCATTATTTTAGTTTATTTGCATATCTCATGTCTATCTCCTTCCCAAACTGCTGTTTATTTCTGACTGAATGAGTCGTGTTACACTGAGGGTGCCCGCTGCTGAAACCTGATCATATGCTCCCAGATCACAGCTGTTGCAATTGGAGTAATAACTCCTTTTCTCTGCTGCTTTGTTCTCCTTGACTGCCTGTTGCTGATCGGACTCCCACATTGCTTGAGTCTTTTGGTTTAGCTTGCCTACTCCTTTCCTACGGTGTCTTTTTGTTTTGGTTAACTGACTCAGGCTGTCCCAGTTGTTTTTTTTACATAACATTAAGAACATGAGTACGGTATGCAAGTAATCGCAAATTTACTTTATTTAGCAATTCATTTTGAGGAAAAGGTCTACATTACTGAAGATTTTTAACTCTAAATTATCATTAGGATGATTTTATTTTTAAGAAAAAACTGAGATGATTTACATGACACAAATGTATACAGTGCACAGGCCTTACTCGTCTTTACTTGGTGTCTTTATATTACATTGTACAGCTAAAATCTCCATGTCAATGCCTAATACAGACACAGTGCTGCAAAACAGCACTCAATGAATATAAAGGAATGCCAAATATTTGTTATTCCATAATGTATAAAACTTAGACTTAGGAAATAAATTAATAACTGGTTGTATATTCTTATCAGCACTAGTATTTACAATTCAATAGACATATGGAAATACTATAGTTACACCACCTCAAGAGATGCTGAGTTAATGAATTGGCTATGATCTGTACCAAACCATTTGATTAAATCCTTTTTACTAAAGCAGCTGATACTTGGTCATTGAAATGGGACATTGACGACTGTCTGACTTAAAGTAGATTTTAGTAGTTGTCTTAGTCAGTCACTGTCACAAAGACGGCCGGAGTTGGTGGTGTCAGACCAGAGCCAGGAAATAAGCAATAGAGAGAGAGAGAGTTTGGTGGAGCTGAGCGAATGCTTTTGCTCAGCATTTAATAAATAAACAGCACAGAAAATAAAAAGGTTGTAACAAACAAAAATACAGGACATGGCACATTCGCCGAAAAAACGGTGAGCAGATATTTAACTTAATACTATTACAATTATCACAATTATTACCTCTGTCTCCTATCCCGTTCTCCACTCACCGAACACACAACCCTGAGTGGGTGAAAACATGTTGCTTTTATGCAGCTGTACCGTGACTTGACTGCTAATCAATCATTCAATTGGAGTCGCGGTACAACTGCACGTGAATTAATAAAGTGCAATTTCCCGTGCTCACATACATTTTACTTGCACGTGAAGTGCTGTGCAATCCTTGTGCCTAAATACAAATACACATTTTAAACACTCGTGTTACACAGACCCGTTTATATCCCGTGTACCAATGACTATACACCAACATTTAACACACCACACGCAACATATAACAGAAAATGCACACAGGGGCGGGCACTACGTCACAGTCACATACAATTGTAAAACTATGTACTGCTACAACATGGCCCCTTTCAGTTCTAGCTTGTAAATGGTGTTTAGTACATAATAGTCCTGGAAATACCCTGTCAATTCGAACAGTATTTCCTGCTCTGAAGGAGCTGCACATTACACTCCTTTCTCTTTGTAACGAATTTGCATCTCAGGCCATTTAATTTAATTGAAAGGCAAAGGATGGACTCAAACCACGAACCATATGATTCAAAGACAAATGCTTTACCCTTTAACTAAAGAGCAAGCTCTGTAGTAGAGAGGTTAGTGTGTGTCTTATGCTGATGCTAAATATTATTAATTTGATCTTATGCGTCATTGGTAATACAATGATGATGTTTAGAATGATTATACACAGTGTATGTATTCTGTGTTTTTTCATATATATTATCTTGAATTAAAGGCTGAAAAGTATGGGTATTAAATTGACAATCACTTTTTTTGCTTGTTTAATTTTAAAGCAAATTTAATTTTTAACTTATTCTGACAGTTATGTATTACAAGTATATAAAAAGGCAATGACCAAGCCATGTCTCAGGTACTACAGTGGTAGAACAAGGTCACAGCACTTCCTGGAAGAAGAACATAACTATATAAAAGAGCACATTCCATTATGAAATGTGCCAGGAAATGTGCCAGGAACATCTACAAATAAACCTAATCCTAACTGTAAATCAGAATTTTAACCAAAATAGTTAACTTAATCCGAATCTTAATCCTTATCATATTCACTCCTCCCATGGGATAATTCAAATGTAATTTCTTTATACAATGTGTGTTTTTCAGAAGTGTGGACGTTCCTAAAGCATTTAGAACCAGACGACTCAACATATTATTTTAGCCATGTGCCTCCTACCTGCATGGTTCAAACCAGAAAATAACCACAAGGTACTGTTTGGATTGACAGACTATTCTCCTTCTCTGTGACGATTGGATATATAGGCCATGGGGTCATGATATACCAGTGCGTATAAAAATAAGATCTGTTTCTGAACTCAAAGCACATCATGATATTTAACATTTTGGATAAATAATATTCACATATTTTTACTGAATTTTAAAATTATAGAAATGTACAGAATTTAGTCTAAGTATGTACAAGTCAGTGATGCATTTCTTATCTACATAACGTCACTGCTATAGCATTACATTCTTATCTGACGTGAAATTATTATTATTTTTTTAATTTAAGAATTCCTCTCCTGCTTACAGTATCTCTTTATAGAACAACACATTCTCTTAAGGAGGGATGGTACACATTCTTGTACAGTCCGACCAGTTATCTGATTCCGAACAAAAAAAACAAAGAAAGTACATCAGCTAGCAGTAAATTATCAACTGCTGTACAACATACACTGCTCCAGTCAGATAAGAATCACTGCTAGCTAGCAACCGATTGATCTTTCGGTCTGCAAATCAAATATTTTTTAAAGATTTAGATAAATACAGCAGGACATTGCCCCACAGTAATATAACATATGATGAAATGTACTGGATATGATATGGTATTACTTTCTAAATGCTGTAGAAGTATTTAATGCATCATTTTTTTTTTTTTTTTTAATCACCTAATCAAAAATGATTGCTTCTATGGTCGTATTTAGTATTCAGTACCATAAAAAAAGAACTATATTCACAAACACTGCAACTGGTAGAGGATTCCTTTTTGCACACTATTGACTAAGAGCATTGCTCAGTCATCTCAGTTAGACACTGTTTGCACTTCTGCTAAACAGCTAGTCAAGGGGGTGGGATTTGAAGTATACAGGGAGGCACCAGAAGTGTGTAACAGGAAGAGGGCTGTAAAAGTATGAAAGCAAGCAACTTTCTCACTGAAAACACACACACAGTGGTGTTTAACGGAATCTTTTTTTCTCCAGGTAGGTGCCTCATTTAGAGTATTTCGGCTGCATCATTTTCTTATAAAGTAAAAAAATAAAATCATTTTTTAGGTACTGCATGCATGTTTTTATGTAGTATTTATTTATTTTTTAAATAGTGCATATTTACAGACCTGGATAATTGAGTAATATCTGCACAGTAGTCTGGTAAAAAGAGAACATTTGTATAAGGATATTGACAAGGTGTATAGGTAATGATTCATGAATACAAGGTTGAAAAACAAGCAGCAGTGGTTGATTAGGGTAAAACTAAAAGTCAGCGAGATGCACAACAAAATATTTTTGCAGGTCACTATAGATGAAACTTGTAAAGGTGTGAGCAGCAAAACCATACACAGTGAGGTATTTTTGTATATTCGCAAAAATAGTAACTCAGATTTAGTAATGAGCTATTTTTTAAATGTTCAGATTTTAATGATCATAAATAAAAAATGATTTAGAGGGTTGTTTGTTTACATACTAATAAAACTAATTAAAAAAAATAAAACATGAAGATGGATTTTGACACATTAACATGACATCAAAGTTCGCCAACAGAGGACTTAGTAAGTTGCCATAATGGATCAGGATACTTGTGCTAGAAAAGTATGGTATTTGTTCTTTTGTGCCATTTATAAATAAATAATAAAAGGTTACAATCTTAGGAGATAAGGACATACATTAGCAAAGCTGCTGCTTATTGTCGTGTTACAGTGATAGTAAAACAACAACAAAAAAGTACATTTAAACAGACATACTTAGTCAAACTTTGCATAAATCTCTATGCACTATATACACATTTCTGAAACTGCTAAGTTAATTCACTGTATTCAAACTGTGATTGTACAAGCCTCATTCTGAATCAAACTTTATGTGTTGCTACCTGATGCTAAGAAAAATGTTTAATATCCTGTAGTGCAAATTCTGAATACTGATTTAAATCATGATAGGTGTTAAACATATGCTTGTTCCATAAACACTAAGGTGAAACTATTAGAAAATAACAAATGTTTTATTTTTTTCAGTTTAGATTTTATACCCCAATGGAACTTTTGGACTGCACTTCCCCTGCCATGATCCTGGAGCGCACTGCCTCAGTGTTGGGATGTAGCACCTTAGATCACAAGCTTGCCTTACATCTTGACGAACATGATGCTTTACAACACTTGCGGGAAAATTTTCTGGTACCGAAAGTTAAAGACCTACCTTGCAGTAAGTCTGAAATATCTATTAATACACTATCCACTGCCAAGCAGTGTGGCATGCATACTTCCACCTGCTATAATGGGTTAAAACATCCTAAAAGACTCCATCTGTTCAGTTAATTTAGCTGACCTTATGGAGAGCACTGAATGAAATTACCTTTTACATGAAATATCTTTTTGTTCATAGTCATAGAGCCACCTTGAAACTGTTCTCAGTGAGAAACAAAAGTTATTGGAATTAAAATCAATGACTTTCTAATCCAGATTGATGTTGCTGATTTGCAGAGATCCTAGTTATTGCACAATTAAAATAAAAGGCATATAATGTGTGACATTATAAGATACACAAACAGTACTAATGAATAACAGTTAATACAGGAAGTAATTATTGGTACACTTTGGTATACCAGAAGGGAACTGGTTCAAATCCCACCTCTGTCACTGACTGACACCCTGAGCAAGTCACTTAACCCCCTTGTGCTCCATCCTGGTGATGAGATGTTAAATCAATGTCCTTTTGTAAGTGACTCTGCATATAATGCAAAACTTCATAACCTACCTCTAGAAAGCACTTTGTAATGGTGGTCCATTATGAAAAGTGCTACATAAATATATTAATATTATAAACAATTTTAATTCTGTGTAGTAGGGCCTAATAATAAAATAAATAAATAAATAAATTTAAAAAAACAAAACAAAATAGTATTTACATTAGCTTAGCTCCAGGTTGGTCTTTGTCATCTGGATAGCTATTGCCAAAAGCACTGACCCGATCTTTAGGGGAGGTTTTGTTTATTGTTTTCGACATCTTTAAACAGCCTGTTCAGTAGTAACAATGCACTGGATGCTGAAGTAAACTGCAGCTGAATGTTAGTGAGCCTCGTTCAACCTTGACCTCTGTACAACAGGAGCAGTTTTATTGAACAAGTATGTTTACATAAATGTAAAGCAACCTTGCCTGAGTTGATGATTATATATGATAAACGTATTCATCTGTTTTTCCGCATTATTCCGCAGAAAAATGATTCCTAGGATCCCAGCTAAGTGCTCCGAGTATGTAACTAGCAACTAAGAAACCACTATTGCTTACTATTGCCTGGTGATGATCAACCAATTAGTAAAAGTGTTGATGGACATTGTTGTAATTAGCTTCAATCTTACTGATGGGGGCAGAGGAAAGTGCACCCTCAGAGAGAAGAAATCAGAGTAAAAGTATGAACTCGAAGTGCTGGGAAGTTTATTAGAAGAATGAAGCATAGCTCAAGGGCTATTTTTATGGCTCTACAGGGTCTGCCTTTGCCAAGTGCTGACACGTTTTCTCAGCTAGGAGAGTTGATCTGGGCCAGTCACTTTCAGAAGCTCTGCATTTGCCCACATATCAACGGGTTAAGAAATTAAAGATTAACTTTTGTCTAAATAAAAAAGATATGATAAGATTTTGAACATGAGACTTCTGCTTACGAATGAAAGACAGAAAATTGACACTGACATTTAAAAAAAAATAAATAAATTGAGCAAACTAAAGTCCAAAAGTTTGTTTAGGCAGTTCAGCAAGGTACAGTACTATTTCCTTTGCTAATGATCACTTTTGCATTGATCAGACAAAAAAAAAAAAATGTTGCATAATTTTCAATTCTTACTTTTTAAGCCAACTTAGCAGCACTTGACATTTTCTTTCTATACATTTCTTTGTAAGTGGATCTTCCGTGGAATGGAGCAGTGTAGCAATGTAGTTTAGGCTTGTTAAAGAGTTAGTCCATAAAGAAAATATTTTTCTTTTTTAATCCCTTCACAGCTGACTTCTCATGCATAGATGAAAATGAGGAATGTGTATATCTTGCTGGAAATTCTCTTGGACTGCAGCCTAAAAATGTTAAAACCTACATTAATGAAGAGTTAGATAAATGGCACAAAATGTAAGTAACATACTGTTAATTATGTGTCCTAATTATTTTTGTGTCCTTATCATTTATTTGCCCCATTCATTGTTTTTAATGTATTTTGTTTTTTTGCTGCTGTACCTTCTCTACCTTTTGTTTAGAAATAAACTTTAATGTCTGCCCTCTTGAAGTAGTAATGTAGATAACCTTGCCCACAGTTATAATTATATAATTTATAACATTATTTTAATCTATTGATTTAGTTGCAGGATTGGAACCTCAAATAAAGTAATATACAGCGTATGTCTATCTATCTATCTATCTATGATGATAAGAACCAAGATATTCTAACTAACTAGATCTCAGACTTACCAATAATTAAAGTCTGTTTTATTCAGGGGTGTTCATGGTCATTTTGAAGGGAGTCGCCCTTGGGCTTTGGGAGACGAATGTATTGTGGACCTAATGGCTAATGTAGTGGGTAAGTTTAGTATTACTGACTGCCATTCGTACCTGATTATAGTTTTTGTTGGCAGTGGCTCCATTGCTGTTTGTAAGATCTTTTTTTCTGACATTTTCAATACCCTCAGCCAAGTGATTCAAATAATGAGTAAACCATGTATCGCAGCACATGGGAAAATATTCTGATAATGAGGCCACAACTTCTTCAATACTATACCATACAACATATTATTTCACTGGACTAATACAAGTCACACAAATGGGCAAACAACAAAGACAGCATGGTAGAGATAGCAGGAGCTGTTCCAGAGCTGTAATATTTTCCATTTGCATGCATTAGCTCATTTATGTACACACTAGGGATAGATTTTCATTCTGTGGTACACTCTGCTACCCTGAAGTCCCTCTTTGTACTTCCCATGTCACAAGGCAAGCTACAGGTGTCCACGTTCACTTCTGACACCACATTTAACAGGCCTTCCAGTGGGTGTATTAGGCAGACTCTGGAGAGATTGGCAAGGCTATCCAATGCCCAAGTGGAGACTGGGTACAAACCCAGGAACTTGAGCTCAAAGCCCTTGGCCATAACCAGGCTCTCTTGTGAGAGCTGTGACTGACTGGTACATTTTTATTTGTGTTCTTGTACCAACTCATGTTATCCTGTGCCACATGATATACTCTTTACATGTGCAAAAATAATTTTCAACATAATCCATACGCTATAAGCTTTATACAAATGAGCTTAACTCTACAGTTAAAAAATAGAATGCTCTGTACATTGCGTGAGAAATGTATAGGGGATTAGTAAATTAATCTGTTCTTGCATACATGAATTACACAGTTGACTGCCACTAATAATAGCTCATGAGTTGAGTGAGAGTCAATTAATAATTTCTGAAATTCGCCACATGCAGGAGATCCCTACCACCTAAGGTACAACAACAACAACATTCTTGATGTTTATGATGTGTTTCCCTGATAGATTTCTTACATAAATGATCATTTAGGTTAAAATGTCTTATAATCTCTTATACTGTTTAACAGACAAAAACTAGCTCCTAGGAACCTGCAAAAACCTGCATGGCAATGAGCCTTTGACAATGTTGTTTTCAAACAGGAGCCAGAGTGGAAGAAGTAGCATTAATGAATGCACTGACTGTGAATTTGCATCTTCTGTTGGTGAGATTGTAACCTTCACATTGTTGTTTCAAAATATGTTAAACTATATATTATTATATAGATATATATATATATATATATATATATATATATATATATATATATATATCATATTATGTGTGTGTGTGTAATTTTGTTTTGTTTGTTACAGCTCTCCTTTTACAAACCAACTTCAAGTCGTCATAAAATTCTTATCGAGGCCAAAGCATTCCCCTCAGACCATGTAAGCAATACATTTAAAAAAATTCTACAATATAAACTAGTCCAGACAGAGGCTGTCTTTTAGTTTGGAGACAAAATGATCACCCAGTTCACAGATTATCTGTGGCATCTACTGTATGCAATGTAGAATTTCCATTGTATACAGGCTTTAGCATTAAGCAATCTTACTTACAGGCAATTCACTGCACTGGGCAATGTTTGGGAGGTATAGTTGTGAAATTGTTTTTAGAGTAATTATATTCATTATTGTTGCCAAAAGGTTCCCCCAGTGAGGTAAACATGTGCATTAAAATAGTGTAATAAGCTGCATTGTCCTCAGCCGTTGATTACCAATAATTATCCTCTGTGCAAAAGTGCAATAAGTATAATGGTAGATAGTGCCTATTGTAGTCATAAATCTTTCAAAATGCCATGTGAAGTTTCATACTATATCAAGCAAACCTAGCTTTCATATTGCAAAATGTTCCTTTAAACACAGCATTGCCGATTATGTTATAAACAACAATTATGTTAAATGTAATGCTACTTACCTGTACTATCTTTCTGAAAGCATAATAAATGTTGTTTCACATACAATTTGTTGTAGTATGCTGTAGAATCCCAAATTCAGCTTCGAGGACAAGATCCTCAGACAAGCATGCTGCTGATGCATCCCAGAGAGGTATGTTTTAATGGAAGTTATCTGACTTGGAAACAATTTCAAATTGAATAAAAATAGGGGAATACAGTAGGAGATAAAAACTGCACTGAAAATGTACATGAAAGGTAATTATTTGTTTTATTCAGATAAAAACACTAAGTTTGTATGTGAACCAATAATTCATAAAGACCCTTATGCACTGGAAAAATAAGAAAGTTTATAAAAGGAATGGCTTTTTTTAATTTCTTTGCCTTTTTTGTTTGTTTTTGAGTTATGTTTTGTTAATTTTATATGCTTTGGAGTTCATTAAAGTTTACTTTACATATTGAGTGATGCAAGTAATTGGCTTAAGATAACTGTAAGGTATAAGCTGAGTAGCCCTTTTAGTTTTGAACTGTTTGGAACATCACTAAAATGTTTTATCCATTCTTAGGGTGAAGAGACATTAAGAATGGAAGACATCATTTCTACGATTGAGAAAGAAGGAGATTCGATCGCTGTGATTCTGTTTAGTGGAGTGCAGTACTACACAGGACAGCTTTTTGATATGCCAGCAATTACAAAAGCGGGCCATAAAAAGGTATAGTTTATATCTCCCATTTTAGTAGTTTCAGATAAATAAATAATAATAAAAAAAACTAGCTTTTCTTATTAAACACATTATGCAAATAGTAATCTTCTTTTGAATCAGTCGAGAAATATTTCACACATACTGTACTAAGCATATTCACCACATATGGTTGAAAAATGTTCTAAAATAACCAATGTATTTTTCAATGCTCATTATTAACACATGCATTTACTATTCATTATATTGCTGTGCATAATTAAAGAAGTTAATTGGTACTCTGGCTGCCTACAAGGTTGCATCTCTTTCAAATCAACGTAATATAAACTTAATATAAAATAAAACAGGTAAAACTACTTCTTTGCAAAATAATTGCCGTTCATTGTGTATTTGGCAAACATACACTCAGTTAATAGGATAGGTTGACCCTGTAAGTAACCTCTTTTCTAGCAGTGACCTTTGATATCTAGTTCTGTTTGTCAGTCATGAACAAGAATTAGTTTCTGTCTCGATGTCTGTGTACTTACATGTTTTTTTTGTTGTTGTTAATTCCTCGTAAATTTGGGTTAAAAAATACTTTAATTATGTTCCTTAAAAAAAACAAACAAACAAAAAAAAAAAAACATTGTGTTAACTACCAGTGAGTTTAAAATTAAGAGAGAAAAAAAATATGCAAACAGTCCTTACTGCCACCTGGTCGGTTGTACTGAAGTTAATCTAAACCAGTTTAATTATTCTGAAAGTATATGTACCGAATGCAGTATTAGTGCATATTACATTGTGCTCAGCTATTTAATATTGACAGTATTCATTCATTTGTATACATTTGCATTATGTTTTTGGCTTTTTACATTTTCTATGCCAGAACTCATTTGCACAGTGGAATTGCAAAGCTGCCCTCTGGCATTATAGCCAACTTGTAATATTGTATTTATTTTATTTGTATGTGTATGTACAGGTGGATGCCTCTCACTCAATAGTATGATAACAAAACTGTATTTTTACAAACATATCTCATATATGTTTTGTTCTAGGGTTGTTTTGTTGGATTTGACTTGGCTCATGCTGTTGGCAATGCAGAACTGAGTCTACATGACTGGGAAGTTGACTTTGCCTGCTGGTGTACATACAAGGTAGGACATCGATGTCCCACAATGAAGAACTGTTAAGGCAATTTATAATATAATAATAATAATAATAATAATAATAATAATAAATAATAATAATAATAATAATAATGTTATACATTCCACCAGTACCTTGTAACCAGTGCCTACAATTTCAGGAATCTAGGAAATTAATTATCCATTGTTTCTGAAACACATCGCTAGAGTTGTAAAATCCTGTTACTCCAGACTATTCCAACAAGGATATACCTTTCAAGCTATTACCGAAATGCATGGATGTTTTGGAGAACATGATTTTAAATTGAGCTCTACACTTTTATTTCAGTATATGAATTCTGGAGCAGGTTCTCTAGCTGGAGCGTTTATTCATGAAAAACATGCTAACACTATTCAGCCTGTGTAAGTATCTAATACTGCAAATTTTACACTTGTTAAAATCAGCTTTTTATATATATTTTTTTTTTTATATAGCGCCTTTCATAGTGGACCACAACGACAAAGCGCTTTTTATATATTATTTTTTTTGTGTATTTTCTTACTAGAGTATGTCAAAAATATCATTTTGGGGAACACAAAAGTAAACATAACTGAATAAAAAAATATGATTTTATTCTAGAGACTACATTTCTATGTTTTGTTCTCTGACATTTTCAAAGAACATTTCTGATATGTCCTTGGTGGTTATTCTTGTACAGATAATAATCCCAGAGATCATTATATTTCCATTGTGTAACTATTTCTTTACACATACTGTAATTGGTAAAGTTTTTCATGAGCTCCTGAGTGGTGCGTCCAGTAAAGGCACTCCACATACAGTGCAGAGTCCTATAACCTGGAGGTCACCAGTTCAAGTCCAGGGTATGCCAGGCATGGATAGGAGCTCCCAAGGGGCAGTGCACAACTGGCTGAGTGCCATCTTAGCAGGGTGGTATGGTTAGCAAGGGTGTCTTTGGCTCACCACACACCAGTGACCCAATTACTAAATTAAAAAAAGAAACATGTTTTATACTTACCAGTAAATCTTTTTTTAATTTGCAGGTTGATTGGCTGGTGGGGTCATGAAATGAAAACTCGATTTCTTATGGATAACAGTACGTGTTTTATTAGTGATCTAAATACAGCGGTGTTAAAGAGAATGCTTATGCCTCATAAAAAATACTTATTATGGTAAATAAATCAGTGTGATAAGGCACAGTCAGAACTGGGTACACTACAAGAAAGGCACCTAGGGTAAGCAAACCCAAATGATCAGACTTTCCAGGTACATACTGTACTGCTGCTGTATTTGTACATCATTGAACATTACATCATGTAAAGCATTGGGAATAAGCAAACCTTGCCTTATTTCTGACATCCCTTAGCTGACCTGATTCAACAACCTCAGGCAGCAGCATCAATACATGTTTATTGAGGTAGAAAAGGTGAAGGAATAGACTAGATGCCCTAGGTCCAGATGCCCTTGGAACAAGTTTCATTGGAGACTATTTTATTTTGGCAGCTGCTCACCCAGACAAAATCAAACTGCAGGGGCCAGAGGGGACTTTAAAGAGATTAATTATGTAATGTGCTGTTACAGACCACCGTGGGTTACATATCAGCTCCTAGCCAGTCTACCATCTGTAGGGCATTAACAGATGCTATCAGTGTTTTGGTCAGGAAAGCAAAATAAACATTTATATATTTATTTCTTTATGTATTTATTTTCCGCTGACTAAGTTATTTCAACACAAACTCAGGAATGATAAGAATTTTTTTTTTTTTTTTCTCTAACTAGAATAAATTGCATATTGCAATAATAACACAAGTGTGTACAAATACATTTCCATCCAAAACCTTGTGAACCTTAGTCACTTCAGAGTACCAGCCACATCATTATAGTATTAGCACATCTTCATGAGTAATCTTGCACTGACCCCTTGTGGTCATTCAAATATTATTTTCATATAATATCCAGGTTCTAACATTCTATAGAAAGTAATGTAAGTTGGTGATCCCATGCTGCAGTAGACAATTATGTTTAACTTGTCATTAATCTCCTAGAACTTCAGTTAAGCCCTGGAATAAATGGATATCGGATATCAAATCCTCCGATTCTACTGGTCTGTGCCCTGCAGGCTTCCTTAGAGGTAAGAAGGTATTGTATACTGTGTGCTGTACATACCAATACACATATTTGTATATCTCTGCATCCAAAAATTCAACAGATAGATATTTATTTTCATGTCATATGCAATCAAAATGTCTGTCAGTACTCCAAATGGTGAACTGCCTTGGTTTTGCATCTTGCACCTTCACCAAACTTTTATCATACACACCTAGCCTCCTATAGACATTGCAAATTTCATTTGGCTATAATCTGAATTATAAGAACTCTCTGAATGTGCATGCACTGGTTAAATATGTCCTTATGGAACTTGGTTTGACTCTCAGGCCCCATCTCAGTACATAGTCCACATCACACAAACACCATCACAACCTGCATTGAAGCACAACTTAACATTTCTGACGGCATAATCTCTGTAGTTTTTGTGCTCCGTGTTCTGACATGCACTCAAATCAATCTGATTCTGTTAAGCCATTATGGATATATTTTTTCTTTTGGTTAGATCTTCAACAAAACTAGTATGAAGGCGCTAAGAAAGAAATCCGTTCTCCTTACTGGTTATTTGGAGTGCCTGATTAAGCAGCGCTACACAAAGGACGAATCAGATCCTCAGAAACCGTATGTGAAAATTATTACACCTTCAAACGTGGAGGAACGTGGCTGCCAACTTTCCCTTGCCTTTTCGGTACCAATCAAAACAGTTTATAAAAAACTTGAGAAGAGAGGAGTAGCAGTAAGTAAAATGTTAATTTCAACATCTTGTATAATGTCAGTTGGGGAAATGTGAACATGGTAGTACATGCTATAATAAGCAAATAATTTGTAATTTATTGAGACATACCCCTAACAAGTGGTAAGTAGCAAGTACAAAGGTCCTGCATAATTTTTTTTTAAAAAAGTGTACTTTTAGACCGTTTTATTAGTGTCCCAGTTTAAAAAGAGCGTTTGAGTCACTGCTGTTTAATTTGTGTGTGCATACTGGTTTTGTAATGAAAGTCAGTTGAATTTATGGAAAACTTCTTTTAATAGACTTTCACCTATTCTTTTTCAGTGCGACATGCGGGAACCAAACGTGCTACGCATTGCACCAGTGCCTCTGTACAATTCATTTAATGATGTGTACCGTTTTATCAACATTCTGGGATCTGCTCTCACAGCAAGCCAGAAAGAACAAGCATAAAAATTCAAGGATGAACTCATGTATACAATAGTATTTTGAAACCGTATATTCTCTTAATTTTATAATGTGTTTCTGCACCAATTTTAATGATCTATAATGATGCTAAATACAGTAAAAGGAATAAGAAATCAAAGGTGTTCTTGTTGTTCTTCCTCTTCTAGAGAATCAGAATACATTGTTTAGTATGCACTGCTTAAAATGAGCAAGCTAGTCCAAGCTGTGTCTGGTTTAACTAGCTTCTATAAATTGGCTTAACATGCAATTCTTGCTTGTCTGTTTTCGTACATGTGACATATTAAAAAACAAAAAAAACAAAAAAAAAAAACAGCAAACCTATAAAACTGAGGTGGGTTGTCATTGTATTTTAATTGAGGTGCAGCTATGCTAAAATGGTTTAAGGGAAGTTAATAATTCAAATACATTCTACATTCGGCATAGTAAAATACGTATTAAATAAAAACTTACTGTTATGCATATAGCAGAGAAAAATAGCACAGTTACATAGGTAGCCTATTATAATAATTCAGTTCAATAGAGTGATCTGTGTATGTATTGTATATTTAGCACATACCACTTACTAGGGAAGACTTCTTCGAAAGCTTTTGCTTTTACCAGGTAGTATTCTGCCCATTCTGTAAAACCCTGTTTTGTTACAGTGGTAGTGTAACTGCTCTGTACGGTATAGCCTGCCCCATAGCACATGATAATAATAATAATCTTTCTTTTATATAGCGCCATTCATAAATAAATATCGCAAAGTGCTTAACAAAAGTGAAAACAGAAAATAATAAATAAATAAATAAAACATACAAAATATATTAAAACAGTTGGAATTAAAAATGCAATGACAGTAAAAGTCATAAGAATGCCAATTTAAACAAATTAGTTTTGAGGCAGGATTTAACAATAGACAGACTCAGAATCACGGATCTCAGAAGGAAGTGTGTTCCATAGCTTAGGAGCATAGGAGGAAAAAACCCTGTCACCTACTGTACGCAGTTTAGTCAGGGGAAGACCAATAAGGCCAGCATCGGAGAACAGCAAAGCATGACTAGGAGTGTAGATGATAACTAACTCAGAAATGTAAGAAGGGGAGGTACCTCTATTGTCTTTAAAAGTCAGCAACAGTACTTTAGTCAATGCAGTATTTGATCGGTAACCATGTAATGATTTCAGTATGGGGATTATGTCACCACCAGAGCGAGACCTCTTCAGCACCCTAGCTACAGAATTCTGAACATACTGGAGCTTTTGAAGGGTATTCTTTGACACCCCAGGCATTACAATAGTCAAGCCTGGAGGATACAAATGCATGTACAAGCTTTTCTGCAGCAGACAGCGACAAGACAGGGCGCAGCGGAGCAGTGTTCTTCAGATTCAAACCCTATCTGTCTGTCTTCAAATGAGAAATGATTAACTGTATATAAATTCTGTTAAATGAGTTTGTGACAGGGAAACTGTATGAATGGAATGACACAACTACAATGATCACAGTATGTGGCAGATGGGGTGAAGTACTAATGTATTTCAGGGAATCCTCAATTCCACAAAAATATAAAACAACTGGTAGAACTGACCTTGTGCCTACCTGGCAGCAATGCTTCAGTCATGAATGACCTGTGGACAGCAGTTTTTTTTTTTTGTGTGTTTGTTTCTCTAGGTTGTTTTGTTTGTAGATTATAACTGCTACACCGCAATTTACATTTCAGTGTTGACTACTTGTTGTGCTCCCATCCTTGCATGTTCCCGGATTTTGTTTACAGCATATGGTCATTCTAATTTAACTGTGGCTTTAATGTCGTATACCATTATATATATAAATTGACACGAGGATATAATATATATATATATATATATATATATATATATATATATATATATATATATATATATATATATATATATATATAAAATGAAAATAACATATAAGAACAGTAATTGAATCCTCAACGATGGCTTTTACAAGGTGACTCAAAGTAATAATGTTGATTAGAAAGAAGTACATATCAGCCTAATAATATGGAATAATAAATTTCTTTGGTGGTCTGCAGTTTAGTGAACCTAGTTTATTAATATTCCAATTCTAAACTGCTAGTGCAAGCGGATTGAAAACTGCGGTTTAGAGGACACAGTTTATGCATGTTTTAACAATTCTATAAAATAGAGGACCTAGGTTGTGAATATTATTATATCATTTTAGGTAGGGGTTTATGGGCTTGCCCCTGATAGAACGCTGCCTTATACATGTAGGGCAGCGTTCTTCAATTGGCGGCCCACAAGAGCCTTTCGTCTGGCCCGTCGCATGTCATCTGGCTATTTTTAATTACGTTTTGCAGGAAAATCACTTTAATTTATGGGGTTTAAATGTGAAAAAAACTAAATAGGCTTTAAATCATCCAAATCTTTACTTTCTCATTAAACGCAGAATGAAGAATGCTAAAACGAGAGCACAACATTTTAATAAATGTCTAGTCTGTATTAATGTTAATACAATTACAAATAGTTCTGCATTTAGTCTTTGAAATTATTGATTAATTGCTTATTAAAATGTTGCCCCCTCGTCTGCATGCAGTTTCTTCATTCTGCACGCACCAAAATATGTACATTAAACCAATGTTACTACTAAATGGCTAGCAGGGATCAATCGAATTCTTAAAGGGGAAGAAAACATCGGGGAAAAACACAGAAAAACAACAATCCTAAATATAATAATAATATTCAAGTTATATTTACTATCCCCTAAAAATAAACTATTTAATACATTAAAAAAAAAAAAAAAGACCACTTAAAACTAACGTTTATAATGGCATATCACACCACCATTTCCACCATGGGTTATTATCTGAGATCATCAAAGACATTGTAAATGATACAAACTGCACCCATCTCAAAGCTGCACAGAATTTAGTGCACAGCAGTGATTAATTCAGTCCAGGAGCAATGCTTTTTATTTGTTTTATTTTTTTATTATGGTTTATTTTGGGAAGAAGTAGGCAGGTTTTTGTAAAAGTAGTTGTCCTTCATTACACATGCTAGTAACACACGGTTGAAAGGTCATCGCTATGTACAGGGTATTTGTGTCCCCTAAACAAGCAATACGTATCGAAAACAAATGATCACTACACTATCTGGTAATAACCCTTCTCTGTCCTTGTTTGCAACACTGTATGTAAGCTACCGTCAATCAATGAACATTCGTTTAGTCACACACTCAGCTTGCACATTCATTCCCATTCGCGCCAGTACACTCCATAACCTAACACTTTTTACAGTTTACTATTATTATGTCTCTTCTTCAGATAATGACTCCTCTCCTGTAACTTCTATCTTTCCTAAAGTTGCTGTTTATGTTAGCTGTTCATCTTGGTCAATTTCTGACCACCTCATCATGGAAAGTCTGGAGCTGCTGTCATGGCAAATTTGCCACCTCCACCACTTGATGTGCTTTCATTACTTAACTTGCACGTTTATTGCGCAGTCAGTTTTATTGAAAAAAAAGATGGTGTGAGCGATTGTCAACACTTAGACAATAAGGAATTAAATGGCTGGCTATGGCCCTGATCAACATTCTATATTCTGCTATTTTTAATGTTACTTCAATAATGGTATCCCTTGAGACAAACATTGGATACATATTTAACAGAAACATGTTTACTGTTGTAATACAACAAAAAAAGCTGGTGTGTATTTGTGCAAGATCTGTGTGTTGAAATGTGTTGTTGTTGATAACAGCTACAAAGGAGAAGTAGGCAACCAAGAAAGAGGGATAGTTATCAACAACGTCTTCCTGTTTAGATCAACATTTTTCAAAATTAAACCAAATGTAAAACCCTTTATTAAAGATTTGTGTTGCATTTGTTTGCATTGATTGCTGTGTAGATCGTGCTAAGAAAGACAGTTTGTGTGCATATAATTCTGTGGTATAAAAATACACAGTTTCCAGGAAGTGGTTTTAACTTGCATTTATCATTAAAGAATGTTTTGAGACACTGCAGAGTTTTATACACGTGATGCTTTACACACTTCCTTGATTTAGAGGAACCTGTCTTTTTCTTCAAATTCATGGCAGTGTAACAGACAAGAAGACAACGGACGGGTGCTAGGTAAGTGACCTCAATATAACTCTTAATGTTTATGCTTAAGCAGCTTTGAAAAACTTCTCGCATGGTAGAGTTTTTGACTCCAATATTGTAATAAAATGCCTGTTCTATTCATTTTCAATTTAATTAAACCAAGATTTTACACTTACAGTTCCCAATTCAGAGACAGTTACAACACTCAGGAAAGGTGTCTGCCATGTGTTCTGTGTATAATTAGGTTGTTTTAACGCATAACAGTATATTTAAAAAAAATATTTTAAGTGGCTGTACTAAAGTAGTAGAAATTTACTGTATAAAAATTAGCATTTATGGTTCAGGGCCTACATTTATTGATCGGTTGCAGACCATTTTTATTTCAACCAGCGTAACATCAAATGTCTTTATTTTTGGCCCGTTACAAGAAGCTAATGTTCAGTCAAAATGGTTTGCTTAAGTTTTACCTTAGAATTTATGACGGAGCACTCAATTGTGGATGCTTACAGTCTATCTTAAACAAAAAGTAAAACATTGAACAAGTAAATAAATCTGTAAATGAAAGATTTAAAGATTGGTAGGGCAATACCATCGTAGCTGACCTTGCCTGTACAGCACAGGCACTTCTCTTCCCAACACGGGCATCTACCAGACTCTAATGCCCTCCAATCTGGCTTCTCTTGCTTAAGTATTTACCATGTTTGTGATAGATTTCTTTTAACACAAAATAATAATAATAAATAATAATAACTTCAATTACAATCTATGTTCTGTATGAACATGGCACCTCTGAATCCATGGATAGTGATTTACATGTGCCATAATATTCTAGTATAATTGCAATGTACTGTAACCTACCATATATTTTCAACCAAGGCCCCCCAACACTACACACTATATTTAGGGCTTTTGAAAATGAAAAGCCTACTCATAATTCAGGAAACCTTCCAGCATATTGTACTGTTCAGGTTGTGACAGGAAAATTAGCTGTAAACTATAAAAAGGGACATCCAACTTGACGAAATGATGTTTGTAATTTGAAAAGGCCTGACCTGTCCCCATTATGCCCAATACTATAAGTCACAAACTGATCTCAAGCATTGAATCAGGGTAGGCTTTACCAGTAAGCTTGTATAATGCAGGGACTTTTGTTATTGCTTTTTGGCGAGTCATGTTGTCCCACCGAGGATACAGACGTGACTGACTATCTGGATCAACCTCTTGCTGTAGCAGTTGATTTATAGCCCCCCCCCCCCCCCAAAAAAAATATGTATATCATGTTTTTACCTTTCGCATCACATTTTTGAGATATAACCCCTCGATATACAACAATATAACATACATGTGTAGAATATTATAACTAAACAAAAGGTTACATTGGTTGCTTTCTTCTTTATCTGAGAGAAAAACGCTAAACAATCAATAATACAATTAATAAGATGAAAAGTCTATACTCTTGTTACGGTAAAGGTGTTCTATATTTGTTGTACAACAAGCAGTACATCATACAGTTTACACTGTGGCTTATACCACAGCATTTCTAATCTGACAGATTTACCTAGCTGCTGTCCTATGAAAGAGAATAAAAAACCTGTAAAGTGTGCTGAATTATTTCAAAGAGGACATACAACTGGAGCCACCGAGTCCTTCTGGAGCCCCAGTCCAGGTTCTGGAGCTGTGGGAGGTTTACCTGGATGAAACAACAGGAAGGAAGTTTTTTGTGCATTCAATGACCAAAGAGAAGACCTGGAAACCACCTCGCATTGTGCAGCCAAATAGAGAAATAAAGGTGAGAACTTCAGTTCAAAATCATACAGTGTATTTGTAAAAGCAAACAAACAAACAAAAAAGAACAATACAATTTTTGTTTAAATATTGTATTTTTGTCTTATTTCCATATTACAGCATGCATCTAACTTAATATTTTTGATATGTTAAAGAATGTGAGCAAGTTATTTTTCAATCATATTCTTTGTGGAAGCTTAGCTTAGTTCTTTTCCAATTTGACATCAAAAAACAAACTAGAAAATGTTAGTAATACATGTCAGTACAGAATACAAGTATTGCCTCAGGTAGTTTGTGCAAAATTGAATTATAGCTTACATTTGTATAGTGGTACTATGGCTATCTGTAATAAAAAATAAATAAATAAATAAATCTGCAAACCACATGATAATAAATAATACAGGACATTGCCTCTCATTTATTTATTTTCTGCAACACAAAGTACAATAAAAATGAATAAACCAGAGGTCAATGTTTGCCCCATTTTTTATAACTTGGACCCTTTTTTTTTTTTAGATATTACGTCTATGTTTGGTTGATCCCTTTAACTTGGCTTTTTAAATTCTTTGTTGAATTTTTTGTTTACCTCTGTTAACAATACTTAGAAAATCCATCCTCTCAGAGAGAATCATACCTTGACACAGTAAGAGTCAGTATTCAGATTTTTACTTTAATTGGGTAACTTTCAAATACATCAGATGGATAAGTCAATAACATTTAAAATCACATAACAAGCACTTAAAAAATGCAAAGAAAAATTTTTTAAGTTGCTTAGGCATCGGTGGCAGAGTGTTCCATTTAGCCGGGACTGCTTGATAAATGACAACCTGTCAGCCTTAGTGTGTGTCCTTTAGAAACAGACAATACATGAAGCAAAGCAAATTTGAAAAGTGATTGTTTTTCTTTTTTGTTTGCTCACCTTTTGCTTTGCAAAAAGACCCTTCAGGAAGCAGAAATGTGAAAAAGGAAATTAGTCATGTATGGTGTGACTCACTCTTTGAGCGAAAAGAACCTTAATCAGTTAGATATACTGTGAGTGGAGGGCTTGAGGGGTTGATTTTATCAACCTGTATATACCCTGCCAGGATAGGCTGTTTTAAAGCATTTTACAGCACAGGGATTCCCCTGGATTTTCTGAATCACCTATCCCTAAGGGGACCTAACCTAAACCATGCTTAGGCACCCTAAGTTGGATTTCCCAAGTGGTTTCCCAAACACGTGCTTTAAAATGGTATAATAAAATCCAGCAGTGACTTATTTCAGCAGGGAATAGGTTGATCAAAATAAATAGCAACAGTGTCATAGAAAAACACACACACACACACACACACACACACACACACACACACACACACACACACACACACACACACTATGAATTCATTCAAAACTGAAAAAAAAAACACTTTTAAATTGTAATGTAATATTTTAGTTTAGTTCACTCCACATTTATTTGTATCCAGCCACAGTAAATGAGTTCTATTCAGGTATAGAAGTCAGGACAGAACAGTCCCCCTCATGACACAATAAAGTTACCTCATTGACCCTAAGCTATTTATTTTAACATTAACTGAGGAATCAGATTAAAAGGAGTGATAGGGTTGCAAATCTGAAAAACAACACAATTCAACACAAACCACATACCAGGAAGTTAGCACAATCAAGACAGATTTCTGAGCCCACAGGGTAGCCCCCATTCTGTCAGCTGAGGGTTAAAGTTTAATAATACGTTTTCTATATTTTTGTAACAATATGGAAACAAGTAACATATTAACAGTCAGAACATTTACAGCATGTAAACCATTTAAATTGTAAGAAATACAGTGCTGTGCATGGACCCCAGTGCTCTTATACCAGAATCTGAAGCTAACACACCCTCTACTGGTGCTTTTGTGAACTTCCAGGGTGGAAAAAAATACCAGCAGGTCTTGGGCGTTCCCCACAAGATTGCATTGTATAGTCACACATAGAATGTGCAGAAATGACTACTTGTCATATCTCAAATACAAATTATATTTGCACAGAGTGCTATTTCTGCAACGTATTTACAAATGTATTCATTATTCATTGATCGATCTCATGCATTATACTGTACAAGGCCAAATAGTAATTGTAGATCTGTGTATACATTCTATCACTGTTGATTATTGCCTGTCAGATAAACAGTTAAAGGTAAATGAAGGATATAAGTAACATACTTGCTGTAATAAAACTGTTTTTTTTTTTTTTTTTTTTCTTAATTTTCCAGGAAAGTACAATGGATGTTCAAAGTGCTTCAAACAAACTAAGCTCCCCTTGTCAAAACCCTGGGGCAGTTCAAATGAGGATTAAGAGTATCACAGCTAACTGTGACAGACTGAGTCAGACCAAGTCCATGGTGCTGACTGATCCTGGACACCCCACTAAAGCTGTGAGTATCATTCCACATCTTTATTCAATGATTTATTAAAAAAAAAAAAAAAAAAAAACAACAACAACAGGACCCAGTCAAATACATTTTCATGGCCAATGTCAGATTATACAGAAAAGTAAAAAATAAATCTAAAATCATTAAGTAATGGTTTACTGTAAAAGTAATACATGATTGAATAATAACAGTAGACTTATCACCTTTTGAACAAAAGTTCTATTCAAAGTCAGGCTAAAAGATGCAACTGTAATGAAATACGGGCAATTAAGTTATGCACAATGTAGCATGCAGTTACATTAGCACATGCCTTCAATAATCTTGCAAAAATTGGAAATGATCTTAGACTGTACAAGTGATTATTATTATTATTATTATTATTATTATTATTATTATTATTATTATTATTATTATTATTATTATTATTATTTTGCAAACATGTATTCACAGTAATAATAGGGATGGTTATCAAAAACTTAAATTTAGTTTTTAAAGATTGTTTAGATTTTCACTTCATCAGAAACCAGGAAACTTTCAATCACAATCCTACAAACAAAGTTTTTGTTTGTTGTTGTTTTTTTTTTCCTTTCTGTAATATTAGAATTTCAAATATATTCTTGCATATATTAGAAATAAAACAATTGATGACTGCTAAATGTTTTAGTCAGTTATAACTTTCTGTCACAGTTTTTGAAAGTGAAACTTTGTTCTATATTAAATGTATGCTGCTTTGTTTGAGGGTTATTATTTTTTGACAAGCTTGAAAACATCACAGTATGTGGTTGCAAATGGAATTATTTAGAGACATTGAAAGTAATCCATCTATCCCAGAATTATACACCTCAATAGCCTGCTACCAATTAACACCTACTTTATTATATGTTGGGGTATTCTTAATGTTCTTGCATGTGTTTATGCACTATTACCTTGACAGATGCCTCTTCTGCAATTAGACATAATTGGCATATCAATATGTGAAAGCTAAATGGATTAACCCTCTTATAAAGTAATGAGCATTTCCTTACCCAGCTGGTAAATGGGACAGAATTACCATATGTAATTTTTTGGCAAATAATTTTGTGACAGTTTGTATTATCAATGTTACCTGCTTTAAGGAGTTTTGTTTATTGGTTTGGTAATGCATATAAAGTTTATTAGAAGAACATGGCAATGTCACGTGCCTATGCAATTTTTATAAACGATGACGCCTTAGTTCCTGAAGTTGTAAGTCTGTGATTTCACAATAGGCAACTAGTCTAGATCTCACAGTTAAGTAAACAATAACTTGCTTCCACAATTACAGCACATTAGTAAATAAAGATACTGGTTCCCAATACTTTTACACTGGTGTAAAGGCAGACAGTACCAAGTTGAGCTTAAATTTATTTTAACTACCTTTTACTATCAGACTACTACATGAAAGTATCAACACAGTAAACATACAAACACATTTTTTGATTAAAATACATTGTTTGCTACCTTTCTATTAGAAAAGTTGAAATATATTTGTTTTATTTGTGATACAATCAGCCCATTTAATTTGCACCTGGTTTTAAAAGAAAAAAAAAAAATTTAAAAATCCGCTCAGAGCAGTATACATGACTCATATTAAAAGGAAATGGGTTGTTCCACTCTGCACATCATACATTCACTTTACAGTATTCTCACTTCATACTTCAGGGCTTGTGGACTTGAAAGAACACATTAATACTTTATATCAAATTAAATAAATAAATAAGTACCAGCTTGCTCAAATCCATCTGTTTGCTGATTTCCTGCTTGCCGATGAACATCATTTTAGAAAAAAAAAGTTCTTAACTAGAGAAATGTCTTCTTTACCCTATCTAAACGATAACAGGTTTTGACCCTATTAACTTCAATTCAAGCCAGGGGTGTAGTTGGAGGCTTTGTTTACACACTGTCCTCTAGTGGGCCTCGATATTCTGTAAATGTGACATTGAGCCTGGCAAGATTGATCAGACATGGCAGTTATCAGAAAGGTAATTGCCTGTACTGTTTTTTTTTTTTTTTGTCCTTAAAATAAATTTTAAAAATCAATTGCATTTAACATCTGTAGCCAAACCATGGTGTCAACTCTATTTAGGGATTGATATTTGAATTCTGTTGATTAGGAAGTCTATTTTAACCATAATGCTTCTTGTTTAATATGCTTTCGGAAGCATACAGACTATCAGCATTGGCTAGCTAAGGTTCCTGTTGGCATTTTAGATTGAGAGCCCCGTGCATCAGTTTTAATTACTTTAAAAAGCTCATTCCTTGGCTCACTTCTTTGCTTACTGTCTTTACAATTTGACAGCTGTAAAAGATAGTTTGGAAAGAGTTGAGTACTGTAATTAGTAGCAAGCAGGATTTCAAATGAAACTAGAATGAATTTGAGAATAATTTGTGGTTCCACCGTCATCCAAATTAAATTAAAAAAAGGGAAACTGTAATCTAAAACACAATCCACCCATTCCAGATTCCCTTTCCCTCTTCAGCATCCTATAATAGGTTTCCCTTGCAAATACATCACATTTTCTTTCTCTATTCTAACAAAAAACCATTGTGTTGTGTACACAACTGATAAAACCTGGTCTGTGGTAAACACATGTCAAATAAATATTGATAAGCCCTGAATGCTCTTTGCTGGCTATTATTAACTGCATGTGCCAGTACATCTGAGCATGTGCTTAAGTACATCCATAGTTATACAGCAAAGAGGTGGATTTATGTGGCATCTTCAACTGCATAAAGTCCTTAATAGAGATTTGAAAATACCTCTTTGATCTACATTAAAATGTTATATATTTACAGTGTCAGTAACTCATCTACAACTTTAACATCCCTTCTATGAAATGTATTCTATACACATTAAAGTTTGACAAACTATTAGTTTAAAGATTTGTGCACTATACAGTATTTACTTATACTTATCAAAAGGTAGATGCAACATTTTTTAAGCAAAGATTGCTGTATCTGTCATTACGTTAGTAAAAAAGGATAGCATTTCTTGTAACATATGAAGTTTAAAATGTCATGATAAAAATGAAAAAATCTGCCTTTTAATGTTTTTAAATAATTTCCATTTGAAATCAGAAACTATAACCTTGTTAGCATCTAGACTGATTTCCATATTAACAACCCCTCCAGAACCTACAAAGTGATGAATAATTGACAACAAATGAAATGTTTTGATTGTCGTCGGCACAAAGCATGTTTAATGTTTTATGTGTTGCTTCCTAGCTAATTATGTAGATGACACATTTGTCATTCCTTGTCTTCCATTAGAAACATGTTTCCAGAGGGAAGAAAAAAACAGGCAACTCGTGCAGTAATTAAATCGAATGCTCAATGACCTGTGATAAATTCAAATGCCTGCCAATTCAGGCATTGTTTTACCACAGAAGTATTGGGGTAATTATAATCCTAAACTGGTGTGCTAAAATGAGGAATATTACTGGAGATGTACTTCTGCAAAAGTAATAATTATATATTTTTACCTTTTTTTATTATTTCTTATAAAATTTATTACATTTTATAGGTATTCTTTGTTTTTAACCAATATCAAAATGGAGGGAGATTTAGATTTTTCTTTGCACACCAACCCATAACTTTGTCACAGAAATGTAATAAAATTTTAAAACACACAACGCTGATATTAACAGTTAATTTGTTTATATAGAATCTGGTGTGAAGTTTAGAAGGCTTTTTCATTGACATTCTGACAAGAATAATAACCTCTTTTAAACAATTAAGATATTTGTCAATGATCTTTTGGAATGATTCTTTAGTGCTTTTTTTTACCATTCTTCATCGCAGAATTGTTCCAGTTCATTCAAATTCCGAGGACTTCTCTTGTGCACAGCCTACTTCAACTCATACCAAAGATTCTCAATCAGATTTAGATTGGGACTTTGACTAGGCCATTCTAGAATCTTGATTTTATTCTTCTATAACCATTTCGAAGTACATTTTCTATGTTTTGGATCATTGTTGTGTTGGAACTTCCAGTTGCACTTTAAACCGAGTTTTGTAGTGGAAGGTTTCAGATGATTGGACAATTTCTATTGGTATGCTATGGAATCCATTTGACCATGTACTGAAACTAAATTCCCTGTGCCATTAGAGGAAAAACAGCCCTACAGAAGGATATTACCACCTCCATGCTTGACAGTAGGTATGGTGTTCTTTTCTTTGTATGCCTCACCAGATTTTCTCCAAACATAATGACTATCAGCATGACCAAATAGCTCACTCCACAAAACCTTTGACCAGAACTCATATCCGTCATTCAAATGCCATTTTGAAAACTTTAAGCAATTGTCCTTGTGATGTTTTCCTAAGAGAGGCTTTTTCCTTGGCCTGCGACCATTGAGACCTTTGAGACGTGCAGCTAAATACCACCATGCACACAATTTCAGGAGCTCTACGTCCTGCTCCACTTCCATGGCTGCCGGTGCTTAGCAGCATTCCACCTCCACATCTTTGTCATCAGGAGGCGACGGCAAAGCTGCTGGTGAGAGTACAGGCAGACAACTCCCTGCCACTTGACGAGGATATCTCCTCTCACCCTGAAGCTCGTTTGTCATCCAGGCGACCTGTCTGGCTAGATTTACTGCCCCTGGAAACGACAGCTAATTCGGCATGGAGTGTCAAGTGGTCCACAACTGACGTTGTTAACCATTCCCTCATAGCTGAGCCATTTGTCTGTCCCCCTGGCTTTAATCTGCCCTGACGTTTGTGGACTTCGCTGAACCGCTTCAGGACAGGGCAGAGTCAATGTGCTGCCAACCTCATTTCCTGGGGTCAAGCCACCGACCCTTCCTGCAGGTGTAGAGCCCGACAAACCATGTCACACATCGTCGCCGACTGCCGACTGACCAAGTTCCTCGGTGGACTGCTGGCTTTGCACCTTGCTGATGATGATGCCATTCAATGGCTTGGCACGACACGCATATGATAGAAGAATTGAGACCTTCATCATGCAGTACTCGACCTATGGTTGAAATGGAAACCCCAGTCCCACTTGCAGCCAGTTCACTTTGAATGTCTTCGGCAGTCAATCTCAGATTGTTATTAACATTCTGCACAATTATTTTACTTGTTCTTGATGAAAGAACCTTATTTCTTCCAGACCAAGGGAGCTTTCTGATAGTACCATGAGTCTTGTACTTCTTGATAATAGAAACAATAGTTGAAATTGGGATACTCAAATCCGTGGAAATCTTCTTGTATCCTTCTCCAGCTTTATGACAATAAATATTTTTTCTGTCTAAAGTCTTCAGATAGCTCTTTAAGTTTTTCCATATTGACTTATTGGTAATGACAGCAATCATCCTATGCCTAATCCTTTTATATTCTATAAGAATATTCACCTACAATCCCACATTTTCTAGACTTTTGTAGAATTATTCTAGCACCTTGTAGACAATAATATCATAGCATCAAAGGGTATGGATACTTTTGAATTAGCATTTTTGGAGTTTTGCAATAAAATTGTTAAAATAAGTAACTGTAGACATCTATTTCCTGTAACTTTTTTTCTCAACCACAAAAGCAAAACATTTCATATAAGATTTTTCCTAAAATTCTAGAAATTCTACTCTAGAAATTATAAATTTCCATTGGGGTATGTAAACTTTTGACTACAATATGTATGTGTTTGTGTGTGTATATATATATATATATATATATATATATATATATATATATATATATATAAAGTTAACACATCAAGAAATGTAATTAATAATTACATAAGTGAGTTAGTATTTATTTAAAAGCGTATTTAAAAATAAATAAATAAATAATAAGGCAAAGGCTCAGACCAATACTTTACGTGTTCCTTCCTCCAAATTGTTTTGGCCTATGTTATGTTCACTGAAGATTTGCCTAAATGTATCTTAGTACTACTGTATATAGTGCTGGAATGTCTTGCAGCAGCATGTGAGAAGGATGAGTGCCTAATTTGATTTGTTTCATAGAAATTCAACAATGATTGGTGGTGGGTTAGCTAATAATAGGGTCAATAGTAGTCCAGTAAGGTTAAATAGTAAGGTTTGTTTACCTTGCCAGGAGTAAAAACGATTCTGCTAACAAGAAACGACAGACCTTCTACACGTTTGATTCATTGCGTGGGGGGTGGGGAGGGGGATGACAGTAGGTCTGATTATCCTGAAGACACTGTCAGCCAGGATTGATTTCCACTTTCCCGCTTTATGTAAGCGTTCCTGTAATACAGCTGACCCCGAATCGTGTTACCTTGTCAATTTGCTACACGGATCAAAGAGAAGATGAGCTGGAAATAGCTGGGCTATGACCTTGAACTTGCTGGAGAAGTGAGAAATGACAGCATTTTTGTAGTTTACATCACTATTCTCAGACATTCTTTGCTAAAGCAGTAGAGGGCAGGACAACACTACAAAAAGCAGGGATCCAGGGATAACAGGATTATATGGCCTCACTGTAAGCTCAATAAGATATTTTTTAAGTTAGGTCTTTTTGTGCTTGATAAGACTCAAGATCTTATATAGCATTTACAGTTTCTTATGTGCTAAAAATGGCGTGAAGTAAAACGTGCTATTCTTATGTGCAACTTTTGTGGTCAACCCTAAGTTTCTCAGCAAAAGTCACAAGAACTGTATTTCCATTCTTGCCATTTCTTGCCATTGTATATATATATATATATATATATATATATATATATATATATATATATATATACACACACACACACACATACAGTGGTTTGCAGAAGTATTCACCCCCCCTGCAAAGTTTTTACATTTTGTTGGCAGCTGAGCGTACTCCACAATGCTTTCAAATAGACTTTACATGTACTATCTACATAAACTACTCCACATTGATAAATTAAAATGCACATAGAATATAAATAAGTAACTAACTCACATAGTGATCCAACAAAGCAACCATGAAGACCAAGGATCTTTCAAAACAACTCAAGGATCACCCTCCAAGAGGTGTATAATGGGAAATATGTACAATGAGTACTTACTGTGGGGAAACAGGTTTCCACATTCAAAAAGTCCACAGTATTTCTTTATCTTCTTCTAAAGATACATTGCATGATGGGTTGATTATTAACAAATATGATCATCACCTTCCATATTTTCTACTTGGAAGCCTTATTGTAGCACTATAGCACATGAAGACTACACTTGATAAGCTCACATGTTATCAATGCGCTTGTTATGGTATCTTATAATGGTTCGACTGTGAGTGTCATTTGGGTTCCACATAAGGAGAACTGTTTTGTGCCCCAGCTGTGAGAGAAGCATTTTTTTTTTCTGTTTGAGAAATTTGGCTCATTATAGATCCCTGAGGATATCAACCCCTGTGGTCACAGACTTCTGCCAGATTTTCACTATACAGGAATCACAGCGCTCAATTATATAATATATATATATATATATATATATATATATATATATATATATATATATATAGTACAGTATTATACATATCTATCTATCTATCTAATCTTGAAGTCATGTATGCACAGCAAAGCTTTTTTCCAAAAAGAGGTGCGAACCACTGAGTTAGGGGAGGCACAAGTAGGTTTCGTCTCATCTTAAGTTACCATAGCAACAACCAGCAATGTCATTTTTTTTTAGCCAAGACTCCCTGCCCTGTACTCTAGTATGCGTGACAATTAAAGTTTCACATTTTCCCTTCAAATCTGTGATCTCAAATGTAATGCTCTACTGCCAAATGAAATGACCTGTTCTTATTAGCAATTTCCATTTTTAATTATGGCTTCCCTTCAGAGTTGTTCAGTATAATCTAGCGTGGCAAATTGAGTCTTAATCAGCCGATCAACTGCGTTATCCTGCATTTCACATTTGCCCTCTTCACAAGAAAAGCACCAAAATAAAACAATAACAGCATATAGTGTGTTTCTTACCACTGATACGATGCAAAACAAAACAAAGCAATTTCAATCCTCACTCCTGCATTAACAGCACATACAACTGCTTACAGGAGTGCTTTAGAAGGGGGCTGGAGGATGTGGATTACTCCTCCAGTTAAAACCCTTGCGCAGATCAACCGATCTACTAGTGGGAGTGCTGCGTGTCAGACACACAGGAGTTCTTCATTGGAGGCAAAGCCTCCTCGTAAAAAAAAAAAAAAAAAACAAAAAAAAAAAAAATAAAAAAACAACTCTGGTCTCCTCCAATTAAAACCCATGCTCAGATCACGCAATGTGCCACTGCTAACACTGTATTTAATGGGAGGGAGGCTTGCCTCCAGGCCCAGAACACCGTCTGCCACTACCAGTACTGTAAGCGTGTGTCTGTCAGCAACCAGAATTGCTGTACATTTAGGAATGTTGAATCTAGAGTTTAGGTTAAATTGTTTTTTTTTTTTAAATTTTAGCCAACCATTGTACTTTATTTTTTTGAAAATGATACGTGTGTGTGTGTAAACACACACACACACACACACACACACACACACATATATATATATATATATATATATATATATATATATATATATATATATATACACACAATATAAACACACAAAAAAACAGGAAACTTTTTTGAACTCCTACGACAGGGTCGGGAAACGGAGGAGAGCCTAGGAGCCTCCACTGGTGCCGGCCATAAGGCACTTTATATATCTCTGCAGAGTTAAAAAAAAAAATAGTTAACAGCAATGACATGTAAACCATGTATGTATACTTTCCTAGGTGACGCACATAGAGACGAGGTTCGTCGCACACTGAAGAATCTCTTCTTTCAGATTTGACCTCTAATATTATGCATCAGATACCTCTTCTGAATATATTTTTTTTTATTTAACTGCTTATGAACCTTTATATTTCTCATGGAAAATGACATGTAAGCCATGGATATTCTATTGTATTGTGAACTTCACTTTTATTGGATGCCTTTCACAATAGCAAAACAATAAGGTGTTTCTTATTTACTGTAGCATTGCAGCCTGTAGCAATACTAAAAAGCATATCCCTCAGCCTTGGTCTCTGTAAATGTAAATTTGAAAAGTAGAATTTCTCCTCCCCCGGGACAGGTGGCCATGTCCAAGTTCCCCCTGTCTCACACACTACTATTGTTTTTGACTATTGTTTTTGGCAGCAGATGTATGACCTCTTATCTGATATCTAAACATTGCTTTCTACACATCCAAAAACATACCAATTTCTTTAGTTCCCATGACCTGTTTTGTTGAAGTATCTCTTAACAGAAAGATTACGGCTGCTTAATGGTAGGTGACATAGCAGTGTCCTGAAGTGTTTTCCTTCCTAATCTTCTACATCTTCAGTAAAATAGCTTTCAGAAGAAATATTTTAGTTTGGCATCCTTTGCTTCAGGGGATGTGAGATTGTCGGAATATATTCTTTTAAGTTTAGGATCATCGTATCACTGCTGTGCTTGTGGGTTAGGCAAGTAACGCTGATTTAAAAAAAAAAAAAAAATCACCTAAAGGTGGTCTTTCAAAATTACACATATCCTCATATATATTATTCTGTCCCCTTGCCTTAAACATTGTAGTAAACATTATAAAAAAAGCCTTCAGAGTTATTTTGCTTTGCAAACCATAGGCATATTATGCATTATTTTACTGTTAGTTTCTGGGTCTGAGGTGGCTCAGCCTCTACTTCCATTTTATGAACTTGACATTTTCTCCCTGAATCTTATGTTGAACTGATAATTATTTCCAGTTTTGTACTTATTTTCATCAGAATTCTAACTTGCAAACTGTATTCAAGGCTAGTTATTAGCAAAGGATTAAAATTCTGTATATTACTTGCGTATCGTATTGTAACATCACTTAGTTACAAGAAAGTGTTTTCTGATCCAAAGTGATTTGCAAGTCTTATCGTTTTCTGCCACGAAATGGACTTTAACTTACTATATAAAATGTATTTAGAAGTTGTCCGAGAGATGGTTGATGGCAAAACTATTTTATTTTCTGTCTACAAACATCACTGAAATCTTCAAGCAGTACTGCAGGAACATATACATTTCTTAACACATCCTTCATTTCTGAATTTGAACTGTGCTTCCCAGACATACAGTAGTTTAGGTGTATGAAATAAATATCAAGTGCAGTCTGTAATGAACAAGGGATGTCTAGCATTAACAAGTGGTTGCATACAAATTAACAATTTACTGGAAAAACAAATGGGCTGAGAAATATTTTCTAATACTGCATTACTTTAAAATATTGGAGAAATACAACAGTTTAATGTTTTACTGGTGTGTTATTGTTATTATTATTATTATTATTATTATTATTATTATTATTATTATTATTATACAAAAAAGCGAAGTACAAATGCATACCATGGCACGTGTTTTTATGTCTCTGCAAATAGTCAAAATCCAGTTTCTTTTAAATAAGGATTCATCATTTTGTTACCATTTGATCTACATTTCTTATGCAAGTGTGAAAATAAATGCATTGCAATGAAGGTAGAAATAAAATATAGTTCAACCATTAGGTTAGTTATATGACATATACTACCTTTCTAAATTCAAATAGCATTTCCCCTGCTGAATTATGCCAATATGTACTGTAATGAGCTATAGTTGTAATGTCCTTACTTTGAAGCAGATTGTGGGAGTTGAACATTAATAACACTGCTCCTGCATCTCTTAAGTGGCAGTGAGAAAACAACAGATACACAGAATGCAGAGAAATTCAGCATGACAAGTACACTGTGGCACTATAGTAAATGAGAATGATGTTACATTTGTATAATTTTAGGATTATTTGTCATTCAATTTAAATGAAAACATGCACTAAAACCATCAATGTTTTTCTGCTTGTTAAATTCAGGTATCTCGTCATAGAAGAAATCATTCCCAGCATAATTTGGCAGATATTATTACTGGAGAGAAGCCTGTAAGTATCTTATTTCATGTTTTATTAAATAAATATAATATTATGTAATATTACATATTATAATATATATATTATATCTATATATATATATATATATATATATATATATATATATATATATATATATATATATAAGAAGTATATATACTGTATCTGTTTCTGTGTGATCAATCTCCTGTATATTCTTAAATCGTAAGGTGGTAATGGTTTTGAGAATATACATTAACCACCTACATGCTTTAAACCTACAAACCTTTATTGAGAAAAAGGAGAGCCTTCCTAGAATGTAACGCACACCCGGTGTATAACACAATGTAAATCACTGAGTTAGGTTGCATCACTTCTATAACATCTCTTACAAACTAGCAAACAAAAAAAAAAACTAAGAAAACAAAAAAAACCCACATAGAACACTTTAACCCAAGTGTGCTGTGTAACTCGTATATAACACACATCCCATATAAAACACATATAAATCATCCTAAAATGTGATCACATTATTAGACAAACATGAAGTTACACACACAACCTTTTGTCAAAGAATGAACACATTTTTAGTGGAAACTTTTAATGTTGACATCAGTTCACGATTATATAAAGTTGAGCCATATACACAGTACAGTACTATATTTCAGATTTGGGAATTTTATGTTTAGACTAACTTAACTTAGTCAGTGAGCATTATTAGTATTTTTGAAGTGAATGGTTTGAACTGATTTCATATAATTTGTTCTCGGTAATGTCTACCATTGGAACTGCTTTATACATGCTGTAAATTTGTGTCTTTGTTATTAAAACTCATTGGAAATGAAAGTACATCTTGTTAAACAAAAAAAAAAAAGGAAATCAAATAAAAACAAAATACAGAAGCCAGAATTAAATATTTTATCCAAGTGCTTTATCTCATCTTATAATACATATCTAAAGGACCCTTCATTGTATGAGTGACAAAAGTTTGGTTTGTGCAGCAATCCTATAACTGAAAGTTACAGGGAACAAGAACTATAAACTTCAAACTAAACTTCAAACTGAATTTCAAACTAAATCATTAAAGTCTAGCTATTCATCTCAGTAATACCGCAGCTACTACTAATAAGGGAAAAAAGAACTCAAATGAACTCTCAAACTACAAATAACAATTAAATTGACATTTCATGTTCAATAATGAGGACTGTCTTACATAGAGGCTCTTGTTAATCTTCAAAACTATAGAGATAAAAAGTAGACTTCTGTTTGGATACAGCGCCTCAGTGGTTTTCTTTGAATCATCCGTTTGCTTGGGAGCTACAATCAGTTCAGAAATGCAAATGTACATTTTTAATTGTGGAACAGACCTTGCTCTTTAGCTTACTGGTCAAAGGATCAGTCTCTGTGCCTTAAGGTCTTCAGATTGTGCACAGAAACTGATCACCTAATATTCATAGTCATTGATCTTCTTAACAATGCCTGCAAATCCTTATTGTGACATCCCATGCTCTCTAATGGATTAAGATTTATATTTTCTGTATGCATATCCTATATGTTTATAGGTGTCTGGTGGTTACTTCTAATCAAGTTGAGAGTGTTTTTCTTGTGCACTCTTTGCTGTGTCAATGTGTTAGGTGAGTCAGGTCTGTCATACAAACAGTGCAACAGAAAGTAATGCACGCTCTCAACTTGATTAGAGGTAGTCACTGAACACTTAAAAACAGATTACAAGTCAGTAAATAAAAAACAAAACAAACAAAAAAAAAAAAACTGTTGTGGTTTAAACATTTAAAAAGCTTTGTCATTGACATTCTAAGTGTGAGAGATAGACGATCAGTGTAATTGTAAGAGTAGTTATTGCTAATGGGTTCCAATGGGGGCGTGGTTTAAAATTGAAAGTTATGAATGTATTATAATCCACTATTCTCCTTTAGTTGATTATTAATATGCTGTGAAGTTTATTTTTTTAAAGTTTGTCCAGGCCCTTATTACATATATAGCTGATATACTGTACTGAATAATACTTACACCTTTTACCTTTACCTTAGTTGAAATACAGAAAAGTCCAGTTTTATTATTTATAAATAGCTGTACTTTACTATTCTCTTATCATATCACATCATATATATATATATATATATATATATATTATATATATAATATATATATATATATATATATATATATAAATAGTCACTGAGTGAATTTAATTAAATTATCATTTTGAAAATGTAAAACTTTTCCAGTATTATGAAAGGTTTAAAATTTGTCATTTTTAAACAGTAAAATTATAAAATTAATTCGGGAAAACCTGAGAAGATATGTTAATGTGTGTGTGTGATGTGTGTGGTCTGGTGTATGTGTGTTCATATATATCTATATCTATATATATATATATAATGTATATACTATATATATATATATATATATATATATATATATATATAGAGAGAGAGAGAGAGAGAGAGAGAGAGAGAGAGAGAGAGAGAGAGATGGAGTTCTACTGCAATACTGCTCTTTTGAAAAGTTAATGTGTGAAACATACTACATACACAGTATTTGATGAAATACATTGAAACATATTTCACCAGAAAAATCAACAGTATGATTCCAAAGTTAATGTGCAGTAGTCTAAAAGACTGCATCGAAATAATGCAGTGATTTTTAAAGTGACAAACATGTTTTCTCTGTCTTGATCTCTGAAGATTCTGTTTACAGTATTTCACTATATTATTAAACATGGAATTTTTCAGTTCTTCACTTTATTTAGTCTGCTATGCTTTTTTGTTTGTTTGCAGGATACTGAAAAAAGTGAATACCTGAATAAAGCCAAAATTGCTGAGGGTGGCAAAAAGTTACGGTATGTTGAAAAATAAACTTCTCTAAAATACATTTCAGCTGATGTTGATGTCAATTAGACAAACCTAGATTAGATTAATCTTTGAAGATATTGTTAGCTATCTCTGACTAAGTTATTTTCATATATTCATTTACAATTTTTCTTTTGTTCTCCATCTGATAAAACCACATTGTAAATACTATGATGCTGTACCAACAAACGTTCTATTAACCTGACAAATATCAGTGAAATGAAAGTACCATTTATCATTTCTACTTTCTGTTCTATTTTCTGTACTGTATTTGTAGCTTCATTTGGTGACATCTCGGTTAACACAGGCAGGGCAAGGCAATCCACACACACAGACAGAGGTGGACGTGAACCTGGGACCTCTCGCACTAAAGCATAGTGCTGATACCGCTGTACCAAAGAGCTGTCTCTTTTGCAAGGGCTTATGTCCCTGTGTGTGATTACGTCACCTACCAGCCCTGCTGCTGCTTACCCTCATGCTCGCTACAATATCTTACACACTATCCTAAACCTTGTGTTTTTTACTGTTTAGTTGACAGAATGTATTGATGAATACTTATATGTAGTTTGTTGAAAGTGGTTTACATATTAAGCAATAACAATGTCAATTGGTGATAAAATAAAACCTGGAAATAAATACCTATTTTATTATTGAGGTTATCCTATAGAAACAATGTAAGTATATCAAAGATTCAAAGTGAATATTGCACTTGTAAATGCAAGGTTACTCTGAATTATGTGTAAGTATTACATAAGACACTAAAACAGGCCCAACAAAGTAGGCTATGAACCTAACAACAAATCCATCATACATTAATACTGGATAAATAAGACAGGTTTAAGATTTTAAGTAAGTAAATTAATTTAGAAAGAAAGTTGCATAAAGTTTTAAAATGTTTGCTTTTCAAAGGCTGACAACATATTTATGATCTATTTTTATGTATTTATGTATTTATTTTTTAATCTGACTAATTACATCTGACCAGTAGACTATTCTAAAAAAAAAATAAAATATATATATATATATATATATATATATATATATATATATATATATATATATAAACTGGGATTTAGATACATGGTTTGGATTGATATTTCAAGGGATAACAGGTTTTGTCTTATTTAAGATGTTTTTAATGCTAAATTATATACTGCATCGTATTCAGTAGAGTCAAATTAATTTCCGTCTCATTATAATTTAGAACTGTTTTTTAATAGTTTGCCCTGTATTCTACTGTTTCTGTTTTGAAGAGCAATGTTTTCATCCTTCCGGCTTCCACATTCAGTTCTAGTTCTTTTTTCCTTCCTGATGTAACTGTCTCTCTTATCTAGCTGAGAGGTTAAGTTCTTATAATCTGTCCCCAATAGCTTCATCGTTGACAGAGAGAGCTTTTTTGCATATCGTACTTGCGTTAACTTTTGTTCATCATAACCTACCACCGAGCAAGGGGAGGTCACATTTGACAAATTTAAAGATGTGAACATGGAATTTATTAAGCTTCAATTTTAATATGCATATCATTTTGAACCTCAAACCTTGCAAAGTATAGAGTAAACAAGTATGAAATTAAGTATCTTTCAAAAATGAAATCATAAGTGTGATACGAATAAATTACAATTTTGTTGGATCCTGTAGAGTGAGCCATATCTTTGAGTTAATATGTGCATTTTTGTCATTGTATTTATTCATTTTTCTGTAGAAAAAACTGGGCCTCAACCTGGGTTGTTCTAGATGGGAAGAAGCTGTTATTTTACAAAGAAAGCAAACAACAGGCTTTAACAAATTTGGTAGGTATTTTTGTATAAGTATTACAGCATTCTGTCTTCTTTTAATATTTCATTATAGTTGTATGTTCTGTTGTATTGCATTTGATTTCAGGGGTTGGCAGCATATTACAAGAGTAAAAAAAAAAAAAAAATCATCAACATGAAGTTTCAATTAGTTTTCACTCTAACATTTGACAGGCTTAGGTTTTTGTTTCCTGAATGCACTCTTGGTTCACATTTTCAAATCAAAGCAAGCAGACCACAATTCCAGCATCCAGGAAAATAAAGTTGTTAAATACAGACTGATAATGTGTGGAATTCCATCCTTACAATTATTGTGTAAGTGCTTCTTGTCAGTATTAGTAAATGGTAACTACAGTGTACCTAAGAGTAATTAACATACCTGGATATACCAGACTATATTTAAAAAAAAAGATTCAATATATGATACCATAACATTGACATTGTATTTTGCAAGGCATCATTTCTAAATGTTATCCTTTAAACAGACAATCATATGATTCTTGAAATAAAACTATTCCTCTTAATCCTCAGGCACAGTTTGAAAGAAGAAAAAAAAATCTGACAGCCCTGGATATGCTCAAATAGAAAATAACCAAGTGAGGCAGCAAAACTCACCTTGTAGCTAAAAACAAAAAGCTCACCTCTGTATGCTCAGAAGCAGGAAAAGCTAGCCTTGAAGCTGTCTGTTATTTCATTGTGATTAGAATGGGTCAGAGTCTGACAGTCTATCCCTCTCACCCCCCTGCTGTGTGGAGCTGTCAGGGGTGAGTCAGACCTGCCAGGCTATATCTGTATGACAGGCGGCTGGGAAGGTGCACTCCAAGCAGGAGTCACAATCAATAAGCTCTCTCAGATCGGACAATTGAGGACAATCTTTTATAGTTCTTGCCACTTTAGTTTCAAGGGAAATATTGTCATCTTCAAAAAATATGTGGGTTCTGCAAAGGAAAAAAACCAAACAAAAAAAAAAAAACACACACATAACATTTACAAACAGCAGATTTACAATGTAAATACTATGACATTTACAATGTCAATGTACAACACAAACCACAGATCAACATATGACATTGACAATTTTGATTTTCAAATTGCTCTACAACTGACCCTAAAAATATGATGGATTGGATTGGAGGTTACTCACAGTAAACAAGTTGAGGTTGTTTTGTATGTATTTGGAAGTTTGACAGTACAGTAATTGGCCAGAAATGCAATTAATTTTGAGAAGACAACAGCATAATGCATTCCTGTAATATGAGTTTTGATTGCGTAAGTCTGATGGATTTCATAAAACCTCTACTGAATAAAGTAGGTCATCAGTGTTCTAGAGAGAAGAGTGACCAGTGCTTGATCTGTCACCCTTGGTGGTCTGCAAAGACTGCAGTTACACATTAGAGAAATAGTCCTCTGTGGCTTTGCAATCATGTAGCAGCCATCAGTCTCTGTGCCCCTCAGCAGTCCCCTATTGTTCTTATTCTCAGTGTCATGTTGCTTACATAATTATGAATAATTATTATGTAATTCCAAAACTTGTTAATGTTACATTTGCAAGGCTACATTCAGAAACTTGAAAGAATTGTCCAATTAAGTATTCAGGTTCCAGTAAATGGATATAGAAAATACTACCCACTTACTGTTTAATCATTCTGCCAGGCAGTTTTGTGTTATAATTGTGTGAGCTGCATACAGGTATTCAGATAAAAAATGCATCTTAATGTGAGTAGGGCCGAGAAACAATAATTCAAACAGCAAATAGTCGAATAGGCATTACTTTCTGATGTGAATACAGCAATCTTAATTACGTGAACCTGAAAGTAAATATTACTTTGCATATTATCTGAAATAACAATGTCAAGTAACAGATGAAAATCATTGTGTGCATGCTGTGTTTATATGAAAAAAAAACATGTATTTATATTAAAAAAGCTACAGATTTTACAACCTTTTTCTAATTTTTATATAATTTAAAACATTCCTTCAACCTCCATCTAGTCAAAGAAGTATACAAGGACAGTAATAAATAACCTAACTGTTCACAGTACATAATTCTAGGGTGAATTATATTAGGAGTCATTTGAAATATATATTTAGAAGGCCCTCGAACATGTTGGAGTTCTCTCTATGTTTCACTAACTGATTTATTTATATTGGTAGCAATATTGATTGGGAGCTTTCAAATGTTTCTGAAATTTTGAATATATTACCGGTTTGTGTAAGATTCTCCTATAACAAATATACAAAAAAAAAAAAAAAAAAAAAACTTTTTTTTTTTTTTTTTTTTAAATATGGCCATTGATATTATTATCCCATTAGCAATCAAAATACTTTCTTTAGGCAGAAGCAACATGCACTGGAAGCAATCGAAATGCACATGTTTTGGAAATGTCCAGCAATAGCCAGATTTTTGTGGTGGGTTTTATCTGCCATACTCGTGTCAATGTCCCTATGGTGTCCTCTGTGTAGCAGGCTGCAGCCCATTTTGCCTAACAACTGGTGATGGATGACCTGACTGCAGACAGAAAAAAAAAATCTTATCTAGCTTGACGACATAGAATGTCAAACAGGCAGAGTTACTGGAAGCAACGGGCATCCACCACAAGGATTAACAAGGTGCACCAATCATAGTGGCTGACTGAACTGGCACCTCAGTCCAACTGAGCAATATTGTAGCTAACAATTGAATGGAGCCCTTATGCCTGCAATTAAGTTCTGTATTAAATATAAAAGTATAATAAATAAAAATAGCGCTAGCAACAGCACCAGATTCTCAGCATAATTAGAAGGGGACCAGTAACAAGTTTAAGAAAGCTAATATATAAGACGTTTGATTTTAAAACACTGGTTATCTTAAAAGTCAGCCCTAGTTTTACCTTTTGTGTTACAATAAACCAAAAGGTAGACAAACACTACTGCAATTATGTTAAGATAAAGGAAAGAAAGAATTACACAACAGTGCTCTATTGTTTGTTTAATTAAATTAGGTCTTCCCACAATAGCTTCTTTGATCTTTAATTCTTCAAGTCCATGCAAAAGAAGAAAAGTAGAAAATCAAAACTTAGATCTTTAAATTTTAATCACAGAGGCAATTCCGATTCACCCAAAGTAATTTGAAGCCTATGACTGAAAAATATTGATGTCAATTAATAAAGCATTTCTTTAAAAATATTCAGCATGAGATTGTCTCTGCTGGGACACTTTAATTCTCATGTTTTAAAAACAATCTAAAGCCAATCTATATACGAATACCATTTGGTCTTTATTTCAGAAAACTGGATGCAAGCCTGAGACCGTAGATCTTTATGGTGCTCAAATCGAATGGACAACCGAAAAGTCGAGCCGAAAGAACGTATTCCAGGTAGGACAGCCTGCACACTGTACCCTTTTCATGTTTACGCTGTTAAAGCATGGGGGCATTCAGAATGCTGAACAAATTGTCCTATCATTTTTGTGTGTGGAATTCAGTGGTAGACATACTAAATCAATAACCTCAAATACAAGTTTTCATAATAGTGATGAGGAGGAACCTGCAAATATTGACATATTCCAACCATTTATAAGTTAGCCATATATGCATACAATCCAGACTACATTCCATTACAGTACTTGTTATCCAACACATTGTTATTGCATACATTCAGATATCACATGTAAATAGGGGAGCAACTTATCTATCCAGTTTTATATTACAACAATTGGTGTTTAAGTGAAATTACAAGCCTCAAAATGTTGCGACTTACACAAGTTTTATGGTCATGTAACAGATATTTAATATGTTTTAAAGATTATCGGGTCATTCCTTTTTGGATTTTGTTTTTCCAGCAAACACTGGTTTAACTAAATATCCTTCTGGCAGAATGCTTAAACAGGGCACAGATTCAACTGACTGTGGTTGTCCTGTTTATTTATACTGATGCTAAGGTTTCAAATGAGGTACGTCTCTTTGATACAGCGAAAGAAAAGTAAGCATTAGCCATTCCAGCCAAAACAAAACTATATATTATGCTCAAGAGGAATTGCATAGATTATTTGTATTAGCAAAATGAAACTTGGAGGTTTTATCCATGTACTCTTTCAATAGTAATGTCCCATTTCTGTTTTAAACTGTATCTATCTTAATTGAGCCTTAAATAGTTTGTATGTATTTTACTCTTTGCAAAAAGCTCTGAGTGATACTTAGTTAAATAGTTTTGTGGTTTATTGATACTAAGAAATAGTAACTTGATGATTGGCATTTGTTTTCAATCCTGAACATGTGCAAATGCTGTAACAGCAAGAAGTGCAACTTTTACAAAGTACATCCTGGTGCGTCTACTTCTATACACAACTAGCCAATACTGTTGAATTTTTGGTTTTTAAGTGCAGTCAGCTCAGAGGTAAACATTTTTAAATTGAAATTTAGAATGTTTAACTCCGAGTTCACTACACCTTAAAACAATTATTCGCTTCATCGTCAGATCTGGTGATGGAGTTCATGGTGCCTGGCTGGTTAATGTTTTATTTTTTTGAAGTGCCATGTTAGTATACAAATGGTGGACTACTTTTGAGTCAGTAGCATTTTTGAAAGCTTCTGTAGGATTCCTACCCTCTTTGACTTGTGGTTGTATTCTGAGGGCCATGCCGTCACGTACAAGGAGAAGTTTCGTAATGCTGTAGGGTTTTATGACTAGGAACCAAGCCAGGGTTGAGGGTCAGAAGTCCTAAAAGCAAACAATAACCTAGTTACCAAAGCAATGTCCTTACCCAGAGTTCTAGAGCAAATGGTCCTTTTCTCTACATTTTGAGTTCAATTCAGTTGTTTCTGTACATGTCACACTCAAGTAAAACATGTAGCTCCATACATAGAAATCTTGTTGAGGTTCTACAGTATGTGACATGTTGTTGTACTTCTGTATTTTCTTATTTCTATCTGTGGCAGAAAATAGGAACAACACAGCAATGAATTAAAATACATGTTAAAACCAAGTTAACAGAGGGTAAAGGGTGTCAACTGTTGCTCTGTTTATCATAGATGTTTGGCTTTCCTGGAGTAATGCAAAAAAGAAATGAAGGCAGCTTCCAGATCTCATAACATGCTGCAGACTTCATTGCTGCAGAGTGGTATTTTACTGTTCAGTATTTTGACTGAAACCTTAATGCAACAAGGATTAAAAGGATTACAACATAATCTCAAATAATGGACAGAGAAATGCTTGTAATAACTATATATACCCATCTTGAGGTCTGACAGCATTGTCAGTCAATGGCAGGATTAAAATGAGTGTACTAGTTGGTAATACTGTATTTCTTTTAATATATTTTAATAGACATACCTCTTAAACTGTTGACTAGCTAGCATGGGACCTTAAAAAGTCCTTAAAATGAGGGAGGGATCAGGCTAGATTTCTCATTTTCATTTTTGTTTTTTGATTAATGTCACATGGATTCTTTATAGTATGTAATGCTCTAGTTTAATGCATCTGATTTGACTTTAAGTGTAGCGTTTCATTAGTCATGTGTGTATGCATTATCCAGGATATGCATAATTTTCTCCATACATCATTTTGTGAACGATTTAAAGATTTATTTTTTGGGACATTTGAAGGATTACGATGATATGCTAATGTGTTGTTATCTTCTACACCAAGTAAACATGTGCTGTCTATTAGGCTGGGCAATTTTAATAACTTGCCACATTGATCATAAAGCTGTTCATGTGCTATAATTAACCCTTTTTTCCAAAATATGTAGTAAAACCAGTTATTAAAGCTTGTCTGAGACAACTTGAAAGTCAATATATCATCAGGCATACCATGCTGGTAAGAGGTTAATTTAATAGAGTAAGTGTGTCTGAAACTAAGAACAATATTTGACAAAATAGAAAAATAAAATGCTGTTCAATTATCAGTACAGTCAGACAAAATATATTATTGCATCATTTAACTATTAACTTTTAGATCTGCTTTAGGCCACACAATTATCTTTTACCAATACACCTTATCCTAACTTTAACTAATATTGTTGGGTTTTCTTTACTACTTGAATATGTTGTGTGTAGTCACAAGTGATTGATAATGCTCAGTTTTATTTTTCCGTCTTTCTCATTGTGACAGGATACATTAATGCACTGCATGCATTACTTCTTGTTTTCCTGCGTAAGATAATTTTCCAACAAAGGAAAAAAGCTGGAATAATAAATTGAAAAATGATCTTAAATCAGACTATTGTCATTCATTTAAGATATACCTAAACTTAAAAAATACTAACAGGTAATATGTTAAAGTAAAAACTGTTAGTATCTATTAGTATAGATCAGTTACTGTAAAAAGAGAAAACTAAATGTCCTTTTCCCCATGGCTACATCAAATTGTCAAGAATGTATACCCTATATATATATATATATATATATATATATATATATATATATATATATATATATATATATATATATATAATATATATATATAGACTTCCTGAATGTGGTTTCCAATCTAGAAAGTTTTTGGAACAAGAAGTTTGGACACCCTTTTCATGTTTACAGTGGCTCTGTGAATCAACAGATTACTTGTTTGTACGTATTCCACGTTCCAGTATTACATCTGGTTTTCATTTAAACCTCTAAGATCTTTCAGACCAACATATTTGTAGATTAAAAGAAAGCAGATTCATTTTGATTGCTTTACCCTCCTGGGTTGCATTGCCTTCGATTACCGTTGTCAGCTTGCACAATGATTATGTTTCAAAATCAAAGAGAGGGGCTCGGCTTCACCAGTATTTCTGAAAGGATTTTGTTCCAGGAAATATTATGTTCAGTTTTGTTTGCATCAAATAAAGTACGTTATCTTGTAGCAAAAGTATCCATGCAAGAAGATCTTTTGAGTTTTGCTGTTATGGAACATATTAAGTAATTGTAGTGTTGTTTAGGAACTAATGCACTTAACCTTTTAAATTGCAGTAAGATCTTTTTTTTTTCTAATGTTTTAGCGGTAATAAATAAATACCCTTAACAAACTGAAATGATATTGTCTAAATCTGTTTCATGAATTAGATATGCACTTGATTATACTAATTTATGGATCTCACCTAAAATTAGTGTAATAAGGCTGGATAGAAAAAGTTTGTAAGGATACCAGTGCTGATTTTTGTTTTACAAGACTAGATAAAGGGGAAAAAATGTACATTAAAAAAACACTATTGTGGGCCTCAAAGTCTTCCTTTGGCCAGTTTTTTTTTACCTGTTATTTGAATTGATACAAATATAGTTTTGCAATAATTTGTATTGCACAAATGTTGTGATAAAACTGTGTAGGTTTAGGGTGCTGCCTATAATACTGAACGATGAAATACGTCACAGTGCTGCCATCTGGTGTATTTGCTTTCAATAACATTTAGTTTTATATTTTTACACCATGTTAGAATGTATGGTTATTATTGGAACTCTGTTTTTATTTTTATTTTTTAATACAGTTAGTTATTTTATTTGCAAAGACAGGTGTACGTATCCTATAATCGGACCTAATCACAAATCTTTGCTTCAAATTTCTCATAGCACTGTTTAGCCTAAGACTTTGTATAAATGGGTTTGTAAAAAGGATGCATTTTTTAGCTGTTTTCCCAGACATTAATGTTCTTTAAAACATGAATCAGACCCTTATTAATAAAATAAATAAAGCAACAGGCAGATGCATGGATTAATTTAAATGTACTGCATGCAAAGAGGGCTGTAGATTTATACATAGTGGTAGCTTAAAAACAAAACACAAACCAAGGTGACATTAGACCTGACTTAATAAAATGTTTATATACATCTCTTAATACAAACATCGCCTTTTCATTTATTCTAAGTACAAATGGGTAATAAATGTTGCTTAGATTAGAACTTAGTTGTTCTTAGCACATACATTTAGAAATGTTTTAAAGTAAATTTACACACACACACACACACATACACACACACACACACACACATATTTATATATATTAAGGAATTTAAGTGGTTAAGGAATTTTTGTGTTTTTTTTTTTGTTTTTTTTTTAAAAACAGCCGATTTTGGAAAGTTGTTTTCCTGTATTGTTGCTTTGTTGCTGAAACGGTGTTGCTGAGCAGTAGCTCATGGGAATCTCTTGGGTGGAATGTTATTAGTCTTTGAGAAATGTGCACCTTCTGAGAAAAAATAAAGCAGGAAAGCTCAGTCAAACAATTCAACTGAAGAGAATTCCCAAGATTGGAAAAAACAACTCTTTGGCTGGAAAAGTTGAAAAAAAAAAAAAAAAAAAAAAACCTACAAGTTAGTTTACTATGTGAAGTAATACGTGAGTGGAGTGTCCCCCCAAAAAAAAAAAAAAAAAAAATCTGATGGTTGCGCAGGCCATTACCTGTATTCACCGGTGTTTTTGCAATAAAATGAGGTTCAGTGTTTAAATTGTATGCAGAAAATGTCCAAAACTAAAATGACAGGGAGGTGTAATAGATTAGTGCCCTCAATGTATAACCTCACCCTCTTCCAAGTTCCTTCAATGGAAGTTCAACCTAGAGTGAACTGGAATCTGATGGTTGCGCAGGCCATTACCTTGTAAATCACTTGTCTAGAGCCTCAGATTACTCTGCCCAACATGTATGGGCTGCATAACTTGGACACATAACCAGGGAAAGTTTCATAAATTGCAAAATGAATCATGCATTTGTAGGACTTTAAGGACAATATTTTTTTGGAGCCTATTCTCACTTGTGTCTTGGAGATATTCGAATTCCAACTTAAGTGTAATGACATCATAGTGTAAAGGATAAATTAGGAGGATCTGTATTAAAACCAGTCAAATACAGATGATGAATATACGGTACCTATACTGCATAGATTGTAAGCTTTCTAACAAGGTATAAGGCAACATATTATTTAGATTTGCATTGTGATATTAAAACAATTAATTCATGCACAATATACTAAACTGCATTTGTAGGACTTTAAGGACAATATTTTTTTGGAGCCTATTCTCACTTGTGTCTTGGAGATATTCGAATTCCAACTTAAGTGTAATGACATCATAGTGTAAAGGATAAATTAGGAGGATCTGTATTAAAACCAGTCAAATACAGATGATGAATATACGGTACCTATACTGCATAGATTGTAAGCTTTCTAACAAGGTATAAGGCAACATATTATTTAGATTTGCATTGTGATATTAAAACAATTAATTCATGCACAATATACTAAACTGTATAATATATACAAATAATATATAGCGTCACATTGTTAGAAAGCTTGCCCTCGTCACTATGCAAAATATAATTTAAAAAATGATGACTGGAACCTGGTAGAATATATAAAAGGCTTTTTGCATGAACTACAATGAGTGCAGATTTGTTTTTATATAGCTAGTAAGGTATTTTCAATACACTGCAAAGAACATCAATGCTGTGAGTTAGTACTTGAACACTGGTTATCATATCTTGTTTGTGCATTTGATCCTCAACTAAAATAATGGACAAACACAATTAGGGTTAGGTTTGAAGTTTGTTTTCTTTTTTGTTTAACAGGGTCAGGTTTTAAGTTTATTTTTGCCTTTTTGTTTTAAACAAAAATACATTATTTCACATTACTTGCATTCTTACCTTAATTATTGTCTCAATTAAACATGAATAGGTTTTTAAATACAACTGCAGTATCCCACAGCTAGATTCTCCTGTTAGACACAGGCCCTAAGATCTCAGTGATAAGTCGGAATTACGTATAAATCATATTTTCAACAAGATCTGCTAAGTGACCATTTGGGAAGAGAAAAGGGGCATGTGCATTACAGTAAATGTTAATAGAGACATAAAACTGCTTCATAACTGGATGAAATGGTTCCTGCCGCCTTCTCAGCAAGTAGATTTTTTATAATGGTTCAATGTGAGCAATTGGTGCACTTCCATAACCTAGCAAGCTGATTCTAGCTGAAAATGCAGCTTTGAAAGGCTGTAAGCAAATAACCTTTTGATTGCACAGCCTAGCTTCTGATAGCTAACCACCACACTAGAGGCCTTTTTGTTTTTCTCTAGTTTCTACAAAATAGCTATAAGCTTGTCATGGCTGACAACAAGGTCCAGTGGTCTGTCAACGTTCACCACAAGATAAAGAGCGAGAGAGAAAAAATCCTGGCTCCTGAGAATTCCAGAAGAGAAGTGGACATCGCATTTGCAAAATTGTTTTTATATTTGCTTTCTCAGTGACAGCTTTAGTTTAACAGAAAATAGTTAGAGCATGCAAAGGGAAGAGGATGTAGTACAATAGGTTAGCATGACATGATGGATCTAAGCTTTGGCAAACAGAATTGGATACAGCTTCCCTTGGGTTCACATATAGCAGTTTTTCTTATTTGTACTATATGCAACCTCCACTAGTGGTACTTTAAAATAAAATCAATGTGCAGAATATATTTTAAATTACATAATGTAAATGTTGGTTTTCATATGTTATTTCTCTGCTGTAATCTTTTTAACACAATTTATGAACAAATTACAAGAATAAATGCATTTATCAAATCTTATTTATGGTAATTAGTGTGCAATTCCCTAAGTTGCTATATATTATCACAAAAAAATATGTATCCATTAAAACCATTACTCTTAATCACACAATACGTTTAAATACAACTAATTGCAAGCAGAGATACACTTTTCTCAGTTGGGTTGTTATGAGATCTTATTTACTAAGCTGCTTTCTTATTTTTGCATGTTGACAATGTACCTGTCACCTGTCAAGTACAGTTACCTCTTATGTATAAAAGCTGACCTGACCATCACAATCTTTTGTTTGGTCTAATGATTGCTGTTTCAAGATAGTGACATTGACAAGGAAACCAAGGAACACAGTGCTCAGGGTAATATAGACTAGCATGACCATCTGCCAGGTTACCAGATTGTCTAATTGCCATTTTTTGACAATTGAAAAGCTGAGCCAACCATTTCAGGAGTCAGACACACTAAGATGCTGGTCACTCCCCCAGAGTTCCAATGTAGACAGCCATGTTATGACATTTATGTTATACATTTAGATGATTCATAACAATCCACCACAGAACAGAAAGATGCACTTTTACTGGTCTTCTTACTTCCCTGTGTTACCAATCCTTTCTAATGACTTGATGTCTTGTAATAATGATTGTAAAACACCATTCACCTTGTTTGCATGGATGGTAAAATACTTCAAAATAACTTTGCTCAAGGCTGTTCCTTTACTTTTTGTGGTTCCTGCTGGTATGTTAATGATTGGGAATCACTTGAAAGCCTAAAAAGTAGTATGATCTCCATGGTAACATCCGGGAGCAACAAGATTTCTTCCCTCACACTGGAGCATTTGAACCCACTGTAAACAAATTATATATTTTAATTAAAATAAATAAATAAATCAGTCCTGCTACGCATTAACAGGTATATTTTGCCAAATTCTTTTAACAGTTATAACATTCATGGGTGATATACTGTACGCTCTGAATGCGAAGTGCGAAAATTACACTGTATCTTCAAGGATGGGAATAAAGCAATTTGTGGGGGTACCTGGATTGGGTTTCATAAGCAGGTTTTTTTATTTTTTTATTTTTGTGGCAGTGGACTCAACCACCTGTTTTCTATCATTGTTCTTGGTTCAAGTTGGCCACGTGGGGCTTCTGAGGCTATCAGGCAGGGCGTTCTACATGTTGTTGACAAGGCAGTGCTTGACTATGTTTTTGTTCAGGCGATTCAGCTGTGAATCCCCATGAGGGCTGAGCAAGACTGTTTTTTTCCCCCCTCTTAAAAAACTCTGGTCCCTGCTTGAATGGTTGCTGTGTCCAAGCCCAGTGCCCTAATCCTGGCCTGCTCTTCCTCTAAGCAGGGTGTTAGTTTAATCCCTCTCATTTAGGCAGCTGCACTTCCCAAGAAGTTTAGAAAAAGTTGTAAATCTTTGACTGACACTTTCAGCTGCAGCTACTTTCTCAAGAAGCCACTTGTTCTCTAAAGTTAAAAGCTTAAACTTGAGTTCCTTGGCAAAATTAGTTAATGAATGAAACAGGCTATACACAGGAACAAGCACAAAACACATGCATGTTTTAGTATATTGAACACACTTCTTCAGAAGCTTATCCTTTTTAGTATTATGTTAATCAGTTATCTGATGTGCAAAAAAAAAAAAAAAAAGATTGAATTTCACCATAATGAGGCAACCCAAAAAAATGCTACAATTTGTACTTGTTTGTACTGCAATTCATGATGTGTTTTCAAAAGATTAAGCAGTTTTTCTTGCTGGTATACCAGTGAGCGCTTCATCCTCATGTTTATATTTTATAGCTCTAATGATGCCATACAAGGTCTAAAATGTTGATGCAATTTACAATCTGCATGAGATTCTGAAGCACTTATCCATGAAATATTAAACATTAAAACTGTTTTGGGCACCACAGTTAGTCTGTCCAGGGTTACATCTTATCTAGCTTTCCTCATTTGTAAACATTGTTAATAAGTTCTATTTTAATAAGGAAAGGTACTTGAACAGCTTTGACCAAAGCTGTGGAACCTGGTCAGCAAAAGGTCATATTTAAAGACAAAGAAACCAGAAATTACTCCCAGTGTGCCTTTCACTGTCACTTCTATGATACCTTACTATTTAGCGAATTCATGTACAAGGTTCATTTTCTGATATCCATCCAGTCTTGATATGACAGGCCTGAATTACAGTATATGCCTTTCTTAAGAGTTAATTTTCAAAAGTGAAGGAACACAATGAAATTAATTGCATGAATAATTGCTACATGCATTCCCACACCACTAAGCTCAGAGCATCTACAGATGAATGTATTTTTAATGACAATATGAATACTTGTCTTCAGTTATTTGTCATGACTGTAGGCATTAGAAACTCTTTAAGGGTCACCCTTTCAAAGATTATAAATTTCATGTGCACAAATAGCCCCCCTCCACCCAGTGAAGAAATTATTTTTCCATTAGGAACACAATGAAAAGTTCCCATAGAGTTCATATGGTTTAACATCTATCATTCAGCATTTAGCAATGGGAAATGTTGATACAGTGAATCCCAGATTTATAAAAAAAAAAAAAAAAAAAAAAAAAAAAAACCCCACCAGTTTAACTTTGCACTTACGTTTGTTTTATGTGATAAACCTGCAGTTGCTTTAGAACACCCACGTCACATTTAGAATCTGTACCCATAAATTGTCGTATACAGAGACACAAGATCAAAGCTTACTGATTTTGGACAAAAATAAGCTGCTTGCGTATATTTTGTGTGTTTAAAAGGTCATTCGGTACAGTGCATAGTCATCAATAAGACCATTGGATGTAATTAAAGTAGAACATTTCATTTAAGAATTAATAAGGGAAAGCTTTATTGGTGTAGGCTACAGTACAAACACACAAAACAAGTTCAGGAACTATGGTCTAGAGGATTTATGCTCAACAAGATGTTATCTTCAGAGTCGAACAACTCTTACGTTCTAATAATAAAGTTGTTCTTCTTCAATGCGTAACCAAAGTACAGTTGGCAATCTATAACAAAACACAAACCAATAGATGGAAATCTACAGTATCTAACCTGCCACTGTGTCACTGATGTAAGATTGTGCTGAAGGCATCATCACGCCTGAATGCAATTATGAAATGGTACTTTTTTTTCAAAATGTCCACTGCATTTTATTATATTTTTTAAAATTATAAGGTGCATTGAGCAGGTGTTTTTTGTGTATAGTAAATACTTTTTAGACTGTAGAATAACAGTAACAGCAAAGCATGGAATTGCAGTTTCACTGGTGTATTAATGATTCGGTATAATTAACTCAATGGTTTATTATAGTGCAGTAAGTGTATTTTAATGGCTGGCTATAAACAAGTCTGGGACAGATTAGATAAGCTCGGAAAAAACAGATTATTATATTATATATATATATATATATATATATATATATATATATATATATATATATATATATATATATATATATATAATATAGTAATATTTGATAAATATTAAACTATTTAGGAACCCCTTAACATTAATAAAGGGTACAAATGGATAAGATGCAATCTACAATAAGTGTGGAACAGACCGCCTCTATTAATCTACTTTAGAAAATACCTGATATGATATGATTTGTGATATACAGTACATGTGTTATATACATGTGTCTTGATTTGACAATGCAGTTTATGAAACTGACAACAGAATTAATACATGTTTAAGAGCCTTTCTAAGGCTACAGGGGTGCTTAATTTGTATTTATTTTTTAAAGTCATCAGGATGATACAAAGTTATTGTAAACAAGATGAAGCTGTACTATAAGATAGCTGTAATATTTCATAGCCATATGTCACAAAGACGGCGGGAATGGGTGGCATCAGACCAGAACCAGGAAATAAGCAACAGAGAGGTGGAGTTTGGTGGAGCTGAGTGAATGGTCTTGCTCAGCATTTAATAAGTGAACAGAGAGTCAGGAAATAAAAAGGTTGACACAACTGAAAACACAGGACATGGCACTTTCGCCAAAATAAATAGACAAACAAAACGGACTACACAGACAAACATGGTTAAACACCGTCTCCAATCCCATTCTCCATTCACCGAACACACAACCCAGAGTGGGTGAAAACATGCAGCTTTTATGCAGCTGTACCGAGACTCAATTGATAATCAATCATTCAATTGGAGTCGTGGTACAACTGCACGTGAATTAATAAAGTGCAAATCCCCATGCTCACGTATTATTATGTTTTACTTGCAAGTGAAGTGCTGTGCAATCCTTGTGTCTAAATACAAATGTACATTTTAAACACTCGTGTTACACAGACCCGTTTATATCCAGTGTACCAATGACTACACACCAACATTAGCACACAACATATAACACAAAATACACACAGGGGCGGGGCACCTTGCCACACCATACCATACCAAGTTGCTCTTAACAGCTTTACATTTTATTGGAATGTTTTTTTTTTTTTTTTTTAAATGACAGACCTGTTTCCATAATCATTAGTGCTCTGGTAAAACTGAAATATTGGCACTGAACACTTAATAACAGATGGAAGATGAAATGAACACATTTTGTGTTTGTAATTCACTTTTTTTTTCTTTAGTACAGCTCATGCTGATTTACTTGTTGTGACCCTGACAGGCTACAAACACCTGTCTGGAGTATCTGGAGTAATATTCCGTGGCTAATTAGCACACAAGGAATGTTCTTTTAAAACATACAAAGTTGGTGGGAATCTACTGTAACTAGCAAATGCTTGCATGTACTTTTGGCAAACAAAAAGTAAACTAATTTAACCTAGTATTTAGACAATTGGTTAAAGAACCAACTAATTGGATCAGTAGTGTAGGTCTACATGAACACATTTAAAAATCCAACTGAACTATAGTTTTTTTTTTAATTTTTAATTTTTATTTTTTTTAATTTGTGTAATTGTATGGGAAAGAAACTATAACATATCTTAATTCACAGACCAGATAATACAACTCTCCATCACAATACAGCAGAGTGAGCAGGTTCCAGTAAATGTTCAACAGAACTGCCAACAGAACTTTTAGAAGGTGATATTTAGTTTAAGTAGATGACACTGCTGCATGTATAATATTACATGCTGAATGAGACTTGCATGGTGATTTCTCAGATAGCTTTTGAATAGTGTTACTGCTACTGCTTGCCTCTGAGTTTTCTTTGTTCTGTTCTCTGACAAAATAAATACCACAGTAGATTTGTCAATTTTTCTGTAATTCTTAGTGACATAGATGGAAAAAAAACAGACTTGAGTGATTTAAAGGCTGTTTCAGTTGTATGACATTTTTATCTACAGAAACACTTTTCAGTTAATTGTTACTATTAAGGTGTAGTATTATTAATAGATCAGGTAAGTAAGTTGGTCTGTGATGTCATAGACATGCAGCAAGACAATTATTACTGCACATTCAAGTGGTCTTGTTCAGCCAATCACAGCACTTAATTTATCCAAGCCATTTTATAAAAACTTATATTTATATTATCATGCAAGGCTGGCTCTGAGGATTTGGCCTCCCCAGTGCATCAGCATGCACAACTTTATTTGACAAATTTATTTATTTAAATGTCATATATTGATTGGAGTTAAATTAGTTAATTCGTTTCTGTTGAGTCCCGCTGGCATAATCGTGTTCAGTCTATTTATCAATTTACTTTCTTTTATTCTTCTATATTTTGCATTGTCTAATTTTAGCTGTTCTAATACTATAAACTTCCTTGACTGGTGAAGTGCTGTACTATTGAGTTATTGTAATTTTTTTATTATGATTTCAAATTAAATGAAAGGTTGTTCTGAATTTTTATAAAAAGTTGTTCCAGTCTCTCAGACTTTTTATTTTATCACATTTTCCACAGGCTAGTCCCTAAACATTGCTATTTTTACAGTAGTTATTCATTTTTAATGGATGTGTTGTTCTTATGTTTAATTATGTTTTACTTTTGTCCATGTATTTACTCAATACTGCTTTATGGGATGTGGTTTAAGTTTTGCTTGATAAATTAAATGCTGTCTTCTGCCTTATCTTTAGTGTAAGTGTTACCTTTTCCATTTTTGGGTCTCCTATCTTTCTGTTTTGAATGATATGTCCTATTCATGTTTAATTCTCTATTTTGCATTTCATTGCTTTAAACTTGTTTATTTTTACTGTTTTAGATTTATTTTGATTATCTTTCTTAATTATGCCACAGTATTCAGATTTTCTTCCGGTTACCATTGTCTACTGAGAAATGATTATTATTATATAAAAGATTCATTGGATTGTTCTTATTTTTAATAGTTTCTATTGTGTCTTTGTATTCAAAATAATCCATATTCTTTAAGTCTATGTCTATGTATGGGCCTATTTTGAAGGTCTACAGCTGCCAGAACTTCTGCCTCTGTAGCCCAAGAATCTATACACCCATCACTTAATTTCATTTTTTCAATATGGGTCACTGAGTCGATGTACATGTCATATTGTTTTATATTACTTTCCATTAGTTATTTTACATTATGTCTAATTGTTCGATGTTCATTTTGTGAGCCATATAAAACCACACCCTAAACATGTAAAGAAAGTTTCCATCCTTTTCTATTTAAACTATGTTGTAGCCGTCATAACAATTATATTCACATTCCTCAAGCAATCTAATAGAAAGTGTTTCAGCAGTGTTTTCCTTATTCTCAGATTTACAAAATTCTAGACCTATTCTATTTTGTAATCCCAGTTGACCTATTAACTTGTGTAATTTAATTAACTTTTTGTTGTGCATATGTTCTTTTGTTCTCAAGGTTTTCTACTTTACAAAGTAACTGTCTAATTTTTGATGGAGGGAACATGCAATTTATGTTATTTATAACAATCTCTATTTATTTTTTTATTTCTCTAATTTGTCTTGCCAATGTCAAGTTAGCTTTCTCCATTACCTTAAACAAAGTCTCTTTCAATATGATTTACATTTAATCTTTCTGCTTCATTAGTTTTCATGTTCACACTTAGTTTTATCTTAAAACCAGTTGGAACTACTGCATTATTATACAATTATCTATAAAGTTTTGTTGAGAACTATACTTCGCTGTCTGTGCCATCAGTCTCTTAAGTTTGTTAAGTTTCGCCGTCATGGATTGGTGTAATACTCTACTTCACCTCTCAATTTTTCCATTAATTTCCTTTGTAGGCTGATAGTATGTAAAAATAAGAAAAGATGCAATGCATGTTACAATAGTCTTAAGTAACATCTGTCATGGATACCAAGTCACATTTGTACATAAATGTATCAAATTATCTTAGTTGCCACCGCCTACCAACCTCAGCACCAGGCTATAGAGCTACAGTTTCCAGAGCTGAAGTGTATAGAGCTGAAATTAAATCTCCTAAACCTAATTCATAGGGCACGATTTGTTTTGCAAACAAGCAATGTGTTAAAAAAATAGAAAAAAAGAAAACAAATTAAGAAGAAAACAAACCTGTTGGTTTATCCAGTTTTATTCAAAGAGACCAATGTGGGGCTGAGTATCAATTTGCTGCAAGACTTACAAAACAAAGTGCCAGACGTGCATATTATCTCCAGAGGAGTTTGTTGAACTTGAATAACATTGGTATACTGGTGCCATAATAACAAAAATATAAGAACTTCAACTGGCGGGTATTTATTATTATTATTAGGCTGCACTTGTTGTCTTCAACACCTCGAACATATTCTTATAAATCCAGTTTAAGAAATCTGAATGATATCTGCAGTCGCGCAAGGCCAATTTGGAACACTGACAGAAAAATTGAAATATAACCTCCCATATTCTTTCTATAAATTAGATCATTTTAATTTTGGACCATTTCTTTCCCTAAAAAGTGGTGCATGTTAACCCAAATTATCAAAAAGGTACTTCCAAAATAGCAGGGTAAAAAGGGGAGACTTATTTTTATTTGTAAACTGAAAATATCTGCACGAGTCAACTAGCAGCAATGTGGTTCTTCATTTTGTACTGTAAATTTAGAAATGCACAGGTGAACTGGCTGCTTCATATTACAAGAAAGAACAGCACATGCTGAAGCAAAATGGATGTATAACATCTGTAAAAGCTTGGGAAGGCCAATTAGATTTGTCATTGTCTAGATAATTAAAAGTTCTTAATTGCGTCAGATATATTGGGACGACTGTTTATAAGTATGAAACTTTTGCTGAACAAGATACAAAAGTAAAACAAATGAAATGCTTTTGATGCATTTTTGTTTCAGCAACTGGGAAGAGAAAATATTACTGTTAAAAGCCTTTTGTTTTTTATCTGCCTGCTGCAGTGATGGTCATGTTGCTGCACAGCATTCACTTCAATGATTGATCAGAGTTTGTGTAACACCTGCTGTGAGCAAAAATCACAGCATTGCTTTGTACAAACTCTTGTGACATTATAGCATTAGGCACGGCAACAGGATCTAGAAAATGTAGCTATAGAAAGAAAAGGAAGATGGATGTATTTGAGTCGTAAAAACTTCCTGAGGCTAGAAAGTAATGAGCATATTTCCGAAGACAGTTTTGACCTGCTATTTGAAAATTGTTTCTTGTCTTAATAAATCCTAAAAAGTGTAATTTACTTGCAAAAGAGAAATAACAAAAGCATAGAAATTCCTTTTGATAAAAAAAAAAAAAAAAAAACACTTGTTAGGGTTGATATGTTGGCGGGATTTAAGATAGTGGAGGGGATAATCTGGAATACTTTTTTCCTGGTTGCAGTACAAGCCTTTAGGTCTCATGACAGCAATGGTTCAGATGGTCCTATTGTAGGTTATAATCCTTGTATTGATCAACTGACAAAAAATGCCTGCCTTTGAATAAATGCAAATAGTGATTGTCTGAAGTATACAGTGTCTTGCCAGGGCAACACAAAATGCCAAGGTTTCTAGCCTGTGAACAAACAGCATACAAGAAGACCTTGTCTAATTTAAAGATCATGGACCATTTTGGTGTCTAAATATCGTAGATGTTGTTGGACTAGCACCTAAGCTACTTCTCTCGTTTTGTATGGCTATCTAAAGCAATGGTATGAGATGTTGTTTCGGTCAATAACGCGTATATATATATATATATTAATATCTATATATATATAATATATATATATATATATATATATATATATATATCTATTATATACATACATGGAATGTGTGTGTGTGTGAATGTAACATTTGGTTCAGATTTTTCAGCATCATGTTTTAATTTGTTGAAGCAGGAATTATATAACAAAGCCTTTGTCTGCAATGTCATATCTGTGCAAACTGTACTGTCCACTTCTTAGAGAAACTTCAGACAGTTATGATTAATTTTAATAATTATACCATGTAAATGTATGTGAAGGCACTATACATTTGACAGATGCAGAGGAAGTATTTTTAGTAGACAATCAGTGCTAGATTTCCGAGTGTACGATCAAAGGCTCACAATCAATATATTTATATATATATATATATATATATATATATATATATATATATATATATATATATATATTTAAAAAACATACTATGAGTAAGGGGCCCTCATTTCTGTAGTTTTTTTTTTTTTTTTTTTTTTTTTTTTTTATTATCTGAAGAATGACGGATTCCCGTTGTTCCGACATCCTGTATGACGGTAGAGAAACAACTTGTGATAATCCCTTGAAGTGAAACAAAAGTAAGGTTTCTTTTAGGCCTTTTGTCTGAATGTTTACATACAAACCTTCAGAATTTAGAACAGCTATAAATAAAAGCTAAATAAACTCTTTTTGATGGTGCTGCTTTTTGAAGGTCCTTTTGAAATATAATAAAGTTCCTTTGAAATTAAACATATTACTATGCATTCACTTAACTGATGCCATATTGAAAGAACAGGTCCCCCCCCCCAAGAAATGTAAAACTATCACTGTTTCATTGTTATAATTATATTATTATAATTTATTACAAATATTTTTTAACAGGAAAAAAATACATAATTCTCTTCTTTTTTTTTTTTTGTAATCCCTTGAACATTTTATAGCCTGTAGCAGGTCTTTCTTTGTTGGGATTGGAGTGTCCACAGTAAAGCCAGGCTTGTCTTGAACACGTTCTTGGTTCAGTGTGCACCATGGGTCAAGCATTTACTTTTTTTTTTTCTTTTAATCCTTAGGGAAAAATGCTCTTATACTCACTGAGAAAAGTTATTCAAATGTCCTGTGAAATCAAGAATTAGAAAATAGCTGAAGGGCTAGTTCATATTCCTATTTTACTAACAGTGCTCAAAGCAAACTCATGATCTTTGGAATCAGAAAGTCAGGTTAACATGCCATAAGCTGATGAAAGCAGCATGCACTGAAACAAGAGGAACATATCAGAGAACTTTCCATTTATAGTTTGTGTATTTGGAATTAAATATCCCCAAAAACAAAATACCGTATTACTCCAAATTAACGCCGCCCTCGAATTAACGCCTCACTCAAATTAACGCCGCCCTCAAATAAAGAAACGTAAAGCTATTTTTTTCTACCCCTGATCAAAAAATAAATAAAGCAACGCGCAACTCTGGCTATGTGCATGTGACGCCCCCGAAGAGACTGCAGCCTCAATCCCCCATGTAATACAAACTAATGTACACACACCTGAGTAAGCTAATTGTATTTTATGGTACTGTCCCAACAGCCAACACAGCAGGGGATAAAACAAGGGCTGTCTGTTTACCTCGTCCTCAGCTTGGATGGTGAAAATTTAAACTCGCAGGAACTTAGAGCTTTGTCGGTCACTCTAGCACTATCTGAAACTTGCTAGCCGAAGACATCTCCCTGTAGTGGGTTTAGGTGATTTATTTTTTATTCAATTGGAATTTTACTCAGTCCTGTACAATTATATTAAAAAGAAAAAAAAGAAACATACTTACCATCTATGATAAGATTTAGTTTCGGTTTCTCTTATAGTAAAATTATAGACAAGCAAGTAAATTACAATGATAAAAAATAATAACCAGGTAAGGTATAGTTTAGTTTTAACAGAAATCAAACCGATATTCAGAGGTGATATTTTTCGTTAAGAAAAACAACTGCATCACACCCAACGACCGTTCTCTCTCCTTGTCTTGTCCCGCCCCATAGCAACCAATACATACTCCTGATTCGCTGGTACAGTACTCCCCTGACCTCCCAACTCCCACCTAATAGGCTCTCGTTAACTGTCAGTAAATGTACTGTGTACAATCCCCAAAACACACAGGAGTATTATGCTGCAGATCGGAGTCTTCTAAAATGCCTTAAATCATGTAAAATATTGCAGCGTTTGTAAAGCATAGTATTATTAATAAAGGCTGCCCACATATAATCGCCGTCCTTGTTTAAGGACCGCAGTCATTCTGATCAATTTAAAATAAACTCAGCAGTGCCAAATTGAAGTAATACGGTATATCTGAATATTGTTACTGTGTTCAACACAGAAAAGTGACATTTTCTGAAACAGAAAATTCATGCATGCTTGTTATAGGATATTAACTTATTTAAAAAAATAATACATAACATGCAGTAATTATTGAAGATCTCATCAGTTACTGTAAATGCACGCTTCTTTAAACATTTTTATTTGTTTATTTTCTATTTGTTTATGAAAAGATATAAACACATTCATTATCAGGTGGCATCTTAGCATGTTTACAGCAGTGCTGGCTGGGAATAGTAGTTTTTAGTATGCATGTTCAAATCATCACATAAATGGACATAACATGTTAACATACCTTACTGACCAAGCAACAGTAATTTCAAGTTGTAATTGTAACTGTATCCTAGGAATGCTTGACACACTTGAATAAGGAAGCTGATATCTTGCAGCTTGCAACTGGTTCGAACTGTCATTCTGTAGATAATACTTTTAAAGATTGTACAACTCCTTTGCAGTTGGTTGAAAATTACATTTATTTTACAGCAAATAAGTGGTAATCTAAACTAAAACAGTAGGATCTTCAGGTTCTGACAAAAATCACACATGAACAGAAATACACCTGAACAGAAATAAGAAATCTAGCTTCTTTTTGTATTAGTCAATTAGGCAGCTGTTGCCTTTTTCCTCAAAAATACAACTACTTTAGTTTCTTTTTTTTTTATGATTAACAGTTGAAACAAAAAATAAAACAGAGAAAGATCACACAAGGTGTTCTCCCCATTACAAAACATTTCTTTCACTATTCTATTACCCATCCATCAGCAGTTTTAATTACTAGTTAGAGTGAAATAACTCTACATGTCCAAACTTGTGTAGTCACTGAAGCTGGTCAGTGAGGGTAAAGTGACCAGGAACCTTGCCTTTGTAGGAAATGAATAATAAATAATTTCCATAATTGTGTGGATCCAAACAGAGCAAACAGGGACAGGAAACAAAGCTGTACTCTGAGTACCGCCTTGTTAGCAGCAGTTTGTTAACAGGGTCTAAAAAAAGGCTCTGCAGCTGGTGGCACAAATGTGCTTTCAGCATTTAGGCCATCATTGCAGTTCACCACTAAATGTATGGAATCTGCGACTTGCTAAAAACTACAATTACAGGTGATATACAGATTGAAATCACAGGGCTGTTTTTTGTCGAAGAAAATTGTCCTAATAATGGGTTTCCGGATGGGGGATGCAGCTCTTTTCTTTCGGCATGATGGGTAGTTGAAGCAGCTGCACCTGCCTCTGTGCAGATCTGTGCCACACTTAATGCTCTCGGATGATATCATTAGGCAAAGTGTTCATAAACAGATGTTGAGCTGCTGCCTAAATACTGTCAGCTGAGCGAGTGCATCCTGAAACAGTATTATTTATATAGAACATTTAAGTTTGTTATGCTAATAACCCTGCTATTAGCTCTGTGGATGTTGTGGTAGGAATATAAATGCAGTCAACGGGCATGCCAGCATCTTCAGAACCGGAGTTAAGTGCAACGAGACTCCTGGGAAGAAGATTAATAACTGCCTATGTTTATTTTTTTGTTTTTTTGGGGAGTTTTCCTTTTATAACTATTTTTTCATTTAATAATTTCACTGCCAGGTTGTCTTATCAAGGAATGTTTTGGTGACACAGAGTTAAAAATCTGATTCATACTATTAAAGAGTTACAGATCACCCCCTGGTTTCTCAGCCATTTATGTGCAGGCCTTATGTATCTATTATTTTTTTAACCTCCACATGTCCTGGTCAACTGGGGTATTCCTCCCAAAGTTATGTCCCTTCCAAACGCTTCAGAATGTTGTATTGCTGCGAGTTCTGTGTAAAAATATCTATCGTTAAAAGAGAGAAAACAACTCCTAAAAACCTCCAGAGGAGACAGCATTGCTCAGAAGGTAATTTTTAACCTTTCACATTCACCTGGGGAATGCCTCTCAAGGGAAAAAGGTGCCTATGTGGCATTCAGTCATCAAAACATGACCTTTAATGGTTGCTCAGAGAGCACTTGGCACAGAATGCCATGTGCAGGGCAATGCTAATGTTGATGAATAATTTATGCATTAGCCAGAGCCTTCATGAGATTTCATGAAGGTGCTGAGAAACTAGTTGGTAATGTAAGCATAATGTAAGATAATTTTTGATTCCTCTGTTACTATAATCCTTACAAAGGGGAATAGGGTTGGCTAACTACAGTATGTTGCAGTGAATACATTTACTAGGACCACAAAGCATTAAAAAGTTGGTTTGGTACAATTTGACTTGTTTGTCTGACCTTTAATTTTACCATTAGCACCACACCAAGAACACGTTTTAAAAAGGAAACACATTAATACAGTGGAGCTTAATTCATTATGAATATATTTATGTCTAGAGTGATGCTAAATTGGGGGAAGTCCAAGTAATGATGTTTAAATTTCAATTGTTTTTATTTTATGTAGAATTTTTGAGATAGACAAACATATCAATAAATAATTTGAAGATCACATCCTTAGTTCATCAACAACGTTTTATTTTATACAGAATTTTTAAGATATTTGCTGACTTATTTTAGGTTAAATATTTTCCAATTCATCTGTATGGTGTAGAATTAAAGAATTTCTATTCCAGTATGATACAAATGCATCCTCTTCTGTAGATTGTAGGGATGACTGGTTCCAGGATTGGTACCACTTGAACAGACTCTTTCACATATGATGTTAGTTAAGGTGTGCTGCAAATTTTTCCTTTATCCTCAAAATAGTAATGTTTCCTTGTGATTAATATGCAGTTTAGTCGTTCACAAATTGCTGGGCAAATGTTATTCGGTAATGCCTGTAATTCATTATGTTAAAATTAGTCTGAAAATGTGCTTTGGACATCATCATTTGCAATAAGTAAGACTTCTCAAATCTATGAAAAGGTCAGCATAATTGTTTCCCTTCCAGGGAAATAATGTAATAAAGTAAATAAACATAAAACTAGATTTTGCGCTCATCTTAGATTTATACACACATTAGTGATGTATTTGATATTTGTAATCCCTTATTCTGCTACCCATCACCATTAAGCTTTGAAATTGCACATTCTATCACTGTTATCCTCACCTGAGTATTGGATTACTGAAGTATAATATGAATAATTAATGATGAGAAATAGGTTCCTGGCAAAGGCGACTGCTGCAATTTAATAATGAGTATTATGTTTCCTTTTCTTTTGGTTATGTTATTTCTTTTTCTCCGCTCTAACAGGGGATATTTCTATACACACTTGACTGGTAACAACCCTTTGTAGCCTAGTAGATTCAGTCTTTGACAAATGCATTGGAGCCTGTTCACTTCATGGTTGCAGTTTTGTTTAATAGAATTGTATCTGTTAAAAAAAGTTGAAGATTACCACAAAATTAAAATTTTTCTTGCAACTATATCAAATATATCATAGTATGTGTGTTTTAGATGTTTTATATTGTTGATTTTTAAGAAAATATGCTGATATGGTTAGTATAATTATATTACATGCACACATACAATATGCATACTGCACATATGGGTACATGCAAAGAAAAAAAAAAAAATTACATATGGACTGCTTCTTAAAACTAATCAGCAGCCTGATGGTGATGTGCTGACAGCGCCAGGTTGGACAGGAGTGGATTTAGCACAGTGCCCAGGTCTTTGCTGCAGGCTGCACAGGTTGGCCCAAGCTCTGCTGGGGAGCAGATGGTGAGCCAAAGCTTGTAGTCACACTTACCTTCCTCACTAAATCCCTAATCCCTCTGTGGACACTCCTCCAAGGCAGGCTTTGGAGGCAGAAATAGGGGTTACAATCTGGACTAGTGTACCGACTGCCAAAACACTCACAACACAAAAATGCAAATCAATTTATTTGTGTTGTCCACCAGCCAAAGTACTGCTTCTTCAGAGTAATTAAGATACCTTGGAAAATATCTGTTATGTACCAATAATACTATGCAGCTTTTTATGAAAAGTTTATAAACAGTATATATTGTATATTACTTATAGTGCAGAGGGTCCCTGGAGAAATCCAACTTCTCTGTCTGTGTTATTTGATTGCAGTCAATACTCTTGTGATTAATATTGTGAAGTGTTGCACTTCCAGGGCCCTGCTTTTTCATGGATGCAGCATGACACAGGTATGGCTAGGTACATCATTCAGCTTTTCACAGACGGTGTCCCTTTAAAGAGGGACACTTTAAAGTCCTTTAACGAGGACAGCTTGATGGTGTGTAGACCAATCAATATCTGTTAGGAAACATCCAGAAACCTGTGTGACACAGCTCAGCTGTGCGACTTGGCTGCATGATAGCTGAACAAACACTATTATTAGTTGAGTTTTACTGACTAAATGGTGTGCTGATGTTAATGCACTGTTTTAGATATAGTTTATGAACAAAATCACTGTAAGGAAAGACAGCTTACTTTGCCTATGTTTTAAAATAGTTTTGTTTTGATTTATTTCCTTTTTGTTTTTTATACATGTCCGAGCTACAGTAAAGGTCATGTGATTTTTGTTTTCTTTTTTATTGGTTGTTTTGATACATATATGAAGAATGAAGGACTTTGCACTGTGGTAATTGAGCAATGAACAAGAAGTATTCCCATTTCAGATTTCGATGGAATAAAACACCACTGAAACCATGTCTTTTCTGAATAAATATATAGGCTTCTCAATTTTAAAATTTAGAACAAGAAGATGTAAGACTGCTGCTGAACACTTTGGGAGAAGATAGCACACACACTGTTCATGTTCCTTTCCCAGGAAATATTTCCCCACAATGCCATAATCCTGGATTACGGTGTTTTGTTCAGTCAGTTCTGCAGAACAGTGCCCTCTTGTGCATTCCGGCTTAAGGTCCTCCAAAAACCTTTACTAAAGATGCTACCAGTCTCAGCCACTTCATACCATTTATGTTCATCACGGCATCTCATAAAAAGTTAATGGACTACAGGTTAAATAACATTTTTGTAAAGAGCAGAGCCTTTTGTATCCCAGTGGGTTAGGAACACAAGTTGTAATGTAAATGAATTGTACATATAGAGTATAGAGGATGTGCAATGTTAAATAATAATAAACAACAAATAAGATACAGATGTTTTGAATCTTTTGTTGGTCAACTGACATGCTTTAAAAGAAATGACTGACTACTGAATTAAGAATAGTTATATATTTTAATTTAATAGTCACCATTACTGCCAAAGAATAACTTGACATGTTTAGGCAGCAAGGAAGTATATTGTACTTTATCATGTGGGAATATAGACCCTGATAACAAATGTAAAACCAAGCTGGAGTGTCCTGACACATTGACTTATTTTAGATTGTCAATAAAAGCAAGCAGTTAGGAAAAGTAAATGTTTTTATGTGAAATGAATAGGACATAATTTGGACACTTTGAAGGATGCATTCCAACAAAGGAAGTGGTTTCCATTAAAGGCACTGAAAAAAAAAAAAAAAAAACTTTGTTCAGTATACTGCTGGGGATGATACAGAATAAGTGTGTTTACTTAGGGTTGCTGCACTGTACCAATTCTGTCGCAATCCAAAAGTAACCAAAAGTAATTTCTAGCTAATAGCTGTTGGGGGCTAATGTGTTTTGATGGTCTCATCCCAGTATCTGGTTGCTAGGCTTTCTCATGACGAAACCAATATAATCATTTCCACTAATTAACAAACCTGTACTGATAGTCCCTCAGAAAGGCCCAGGATTGGATGGGCATGGAGACCAAGCTATCATCCTACCAGTGGAATGGAACACTGTTACAAGCTAAAAATGTGTTACTGTTTAGTTCACAAGTAAAGCCAGTTTGCTTGTGTCAACTATTTTGCTACATGGATAGTATATCACACCCACTGTACAGCTTGAGACTCTTGGTTGCCTGGAGCAGACATGCCAGGATTAGGTTTCATGTGAGGATGCTTGGATAGGGAGGTCTGCTACTGTACATGCCTGTGTATGGTATGTGCTATAAATTCCTTACATTGAGTATTGATTTTGTTATATTATTAGTAATAATTTATTGGAACAGTCTGTCCATTTTAGCAGTCTAGCGAAAACAAATGTGGTTATCTCTGTTTATACATTTCTAATGAATCAACTAGATTAACTTGTTTTGAAGTCAAAGGAAATGTGATTTCCATATTATTGTACTTATTTAAAGTTCTTCAAGAAGATTAAAAAAAAAAACTGATATATTTAATTGGTTAAGTGGCTAGACAAAAAAAAACAAAAAAAAAACAGCTGATAGCATTCATGCCTGGGCAAATCAATAGTGCTCATTGAAGCCTGAGTGTTAGGCAAGTTCAGAAGGCTTGGCACAGAATTCAGAAAATTAACTTATTTATCACATGTATCATTAAACTGAAGAAGACAGAATACTACATTTGAAAAAAGGTAATTCTTTGTGATGTTATGTTTTATAACAAACATAAAAATGTACATCTTTATTGTTGTAGGAGAAAGTCCTTCAAACATACTTATCAGTATAATTGGAATATCATTGTTCATTTATGCCTAGAAATACCTGACCGTTATTTCTTATAAATCACATTTATGGTTTATGTTTTCACTTCTCTTGGCTGTGGGTTTGTCCCAGTAATTTGAAAGTATTCCAAACTTGAAGAATTAGAAACCTACGCTTTGAGTTATGTTTTTTTTTGTTGTTGTTTTGTTTTTTTTTATTATTTGTTGTTGTTTTTTCAAAAACAGAAAGCAAGCAATCATATCTTTCACTGTTTCTTGATATTTCACCAAAGCCAAAGGACGTGGGAGTAAGCTCTCACATCAATCAGACATATTATATTAAAATGTATAAACAACTTCATCAAAAAGCATGTTTTCTCTTTCTGTATATAGACAGATTTGTTCTGACATCAGTGTTACATGGCTGGTTGCAGCCCCAGATTAATGCAGATACTCCAGCAATTCCTTTTAGACTATTTTATGAAATAATACCTGTCAGCTGCTGCCTGATCCCAGAAAAAGGGGGCAGGTTCTCCAGGTCATCCCACCATCTGTCAGCGAAGGCTCATCTGTCCCTCCATATTACCACCTGATCTGCACTAACAGGCCTCATAGGGAGGCATGCTTTATGGGCCCGATGGGAGCTCGTGGTAACCGACTGTTAGAGGACATCACCTGCGAGTCTGAGAATTAATTGCTGTTGAAAAGATGAAGATGTGCAACAGTTTTATTTCATAGTTGCTTTTTTATTTTGTGTTAATAAATTAATCAATGAATTCATTTTGTTTTTATTGTTTTAATAAGTATTGTACCTGTGAGAAATACAATAGTCACAGTATTAATACAAATATGCATTTATATAAGGTCCAAGTCTGTATATACTATATGGAAGAAGGAAGTAATTTATGATACTGCTATTTATTTATACAGTGTAAACACATTCCCATAATTAAAGAGTTGCAGTGATAGATGAATTACAAGTTACTGTAGTGTGAAATAGGAATTACTGCATATTGCATATATAGTATTGTACTTTTACTCCTTGGAATAAAAAAAAAGTCATAGATTGCATTTATTTGCAGTTTCAACATCCTTCTCGTAATTAAATTGTTGTTACATGGCTTAGATTGTCTACCATAATATATGATGATGTGCGTGCCTTAATTCCCAAAGGGAAATAGATATTTACCGTTTGGACTTCACCTACTACAAAGCTGCTTAAACTGTATTCAGCATTCATTTTGTTCTTTAAAGAAAGAAAAAAAAACATATATTCCTTTTAAAAAAAATAAAAAATGTTGTTACTCATCAAGCTGAAGAAGGGATTTAAACCTAGAACAGCAGATTACAACTTTAAAAAGAGCTTCTTTGGCTAAACCAGGAGATTTAAGCCTGGCAAAAAATATGTTGTATACAGTGTTACATTATGTACTTTTCCATGACTTCATTTTAGTTACTATGATTGAACTGAATTCTAAATATCAATGCCCACTTTGTTAATATTAATGTAGACTGACTGGTCACAAAAATACAGGACGACCTTAATAGCCCACAATGCATTGCTTGTTTTTCTGTGATGTGGGACATACTTTGTTTTTTTTTTAAACCCAGCTGCATTGGTCAACAAAGTCACTGAGATCCCATGATTGTTGCCGAGTAGTTGTACGAAACACACACATACTGTATGACATACCATAAAACATGTGCATACATTGCACACTACAGGATGTTATAATGTTCCTTACATTCTTCAGTTATTTTGGCCAATATAAATAAGCATCATCCTTGTGCCATTTTCTTTTCTTTTTATATGACATACCACATGGCTTCCAATGCACCCTGTTTTTTTAAGCTGTTTATGCTTACATGCATTTTCCCCAGATAGGAATTCTCATCTTGATATAATTTGAATTAATGTAGTGTGTTTCTTGGTTTTGTGTGTGTTTTTTGACAGGCATATTTTATTCCAACGTATGCTTCCTTAGGACGCAATCTTTTCAATAAGGGTTGGGTATTTTATTCAATTAATGTTAAATGTAATATCCTACTTTATCAAATTTTTCCAATCAAACAACTTTATGTTCAGCTTTCAGATAATTATTTTGTGTAGAAAAAGCAAGGCTATTGTAGTCCTAAAATGTATAGTCTCTAGTTTGCAGTTGATTATAAAGAACATGCCAGCTCATTCTACATATTTAGGAAAGCTTGGTTTCTTTGATTCATCCGTCAGCAAACCTTAGTTTCCCATATGAGAACAAGTGCATTTTTAATCTGCCCATTCTGGAAATCTTCAAGCACTAAAGAGCATTGAAAGGTTTACAGGACCTTCACATTCTGTGAATGTAGGGACTGTTTAGATAGCTTGTGACAGCCACGAGGCCAAGGCTTGAGTCTTTTCTTAATAATGGGATATGATAGCGCTTGTGTATGTTAGCATTCTCTGGATCTGTTTTAATTTCAGTTCAGATCAAAGAGAATGCTTAAGTTGTCATCATGAATGAGCTCAGGTGGTCTCAGTTTATGCTGAGTGTATAAATGTATGTGACAAAACTGCCCTACATTGCCATTAAAAGGGAACACAAGGCAATGTTTCTTCTCCAGATGGACTCAACATCTGAAGTATTGCACTCTCTTATTTGAGAGTGGCCACTACATTTTACTCTGCAAGTTGTACAGTATGTATTCACTATAGATATTCAAGTTCAAATAAATACACACAGGTGAAATTTGTAGCATAATAATGCATGTTTGAGAAATTCATTTTTATATCCTAGACAGAATGTGAAGTACCCAACTGCAATAAAACGAATGAAATCGATTTTATTTTCATGTTTAAATTATTCTGCTTCTCTTATTTTATTTATATTAAATTAGAGATGCCTTCAATTATGCACTGGTTTTCAATTGTAGTTTAATTGAAATGATAATATGTGTTTGGTGCTCTTCCTGCTTTACCTGCCTGTTTGAATACCTTTCTGTTTTTGTTGCTGCTAACTGGTTTCATAAGAAACCTTTTATGTATTGGGAGCTAACATTACAAGCATGGCAACAATGCTGTACATGTTCAGGCTTGTACTCAAACAACCCCTTAGTAACCAGTCAGTATTTTTGTTTGAATCAGTATGCCGTATATATATATATATATATATATATATATATCTATATATAGATATATATATATATATATATATATATATATATAAGATGTATATAAGACCTATATGACACATATATTTAAACACTATAGGTGTAATATTAAATATAAGATTGAATTTCATTTCAAAACGTGTTGAAAAACGCGACGACCGAAGCGAAGTGACTTGTCAACTGCACAATTGTTTGTTTTTGCAACTCCACTATTGGGAACACAATATTGAGTAATCTAGATAAAGTGCAAGCCAGAAATGCAGGGATCGTAATGCTTTTCAGCAGGTTAAAAGATAAAATGAGGAGGTTAAAGACGAAAATGTGTCCTAAAATGTCAACCACAGTGAGACTCATGCCACCTAACTGAAGCGCTCCACCACCACGTTACATTGAGCAATCATTCACTAGCAATACACCCTCACTCAGCTAAACACCCGGTCCTCTTCCTACTTGTACTGTTTATGAACTTAATTCACCCCACCAACTTTGTTATGAAGAGCAAAGATAAGTGGCACAAGGGCTTTTTTGCTCCTCAAATCTTTTTGTTGGCTTTTCTGTACACATCTTGGATAGCCATGAAAGCTGTGTTCTCCTCCTCCATTGAACTGTTTGCCACTTGGCTGTAAACAGCTCATATCTCCCAATAGTAATCCTAATTTGCAGGGCACACTAGCTCATTAGGCAGGCCAGGCTAACTTATTCCATTGACTATTTTATTTGTATTTGTATTATGGGGGTATTTAATAGGTTGCTATTGAGTATTTATGAAGTGAATTAGCATATTGAGTTTGATTTGAAATGTCATAGGCCCCCACCATTGAGTACAGGTAGCCAAGTTCATACATAGCCAGGGATGTGTTCACCTCTTTATAAGGAATAATGGGAGTCACCGAATAGAGATAAAAAAAAAAAAAAACATTGTCTGTAAATTTCAGTTTCTCTCGTGTACTAATAAAACATGATTGTCACTGTAATGCATCTTAGCCCATTGAATTGAATACAAAAGGTCTAGACGCGAGCCGCAAAACATACACTTCAAAGACTATTCAGAATAAAGCACAAGCTCTGTAGTCGAGATGTACTGCCTTATGCTGATGTCAGAATGATTATTATCAGCTATCAGGAGGAGATTCATTACATCTTGTTTGGGGGTGGGAGTTATTTTACACTCACAATAAACAATTGATAATGGTTATTCAATCTACAAACAAAACACATAAAGGTACACCACCAGTGCAATCTTCTTTTCAAACATCATTTTACATTTATTTGCTGCCCCTTTTGAGCCAATTCAAAGTATTTTGGGAATTTACCACCCAGCCCATTCCAGACAGTTGATCCCTGGAGCCAGCATTACACCTTAGCCATCAACACCAGGCCAATAGGAAATCTATGTTACCTGGTGGAGATAAAGCGATGAGAGTTCATATATTACAGTGAAGCTATGTCTTGATTGGTGCCCACCACTACCATCTCATTTTATCTGGGCGAAAGCCGAGTCTGATATTAGCGTGAACTATATAACTGCTACTCTCATGCAATAAAAATCAAATATAAACAATAGTGATGTTTGGCACATTTTGGGGACAAATTGCCATAATTACACAGTTAAGAAGGGGGGCATAGTGTGGAATCGAACATAGCTGATGACATTTACCCAAAGACCACTAGTGGAATTGAACATGGCTGATAGGGGCTGCAAAGGGGTTATATTGTATCCCCCACTCGAGGAGTCCTTTTGTTGTCTTTCAGAGCTCAGAACTAATAAAACCATTGTTTAGTACTGCTGAATTAATGTACCTATCTTCCTCTTTATACTTTCAAATTCAAGTACAGTGTGCTATTTTAATTTAAATAAACAGGTTAGGAATCTACATTAATTGAAATTATTTTAGTTCTTGCACAATTAGGATGAAATAAGGTTTGTGGATGCAATAATCAGCAGCTGTTCTGGGGCCTGTTGTTGCCTTAGTATAGTTATGCCTTTTCCAAATGCCTCTACTTAATATTTAGTGATGTTAGTCATTAGAATTCCAATGTACTCCAATGTTCTTGAGTATATTATTATTATTATGGTTTACACCAAGGACAAAAAGATAAAAGTTCCAAGTTTCAGCTTGGTGATTATCAGCCATTTTTGTATATACCTGTACAAAGATGGTGTATCTAAATGATTACTGTTGTTCATTTTATTTTATTAAGTTTATCTTCGGAAGTAAGCTAAACACCTTTTCAATTATTTTGAGTTCCATTGCTTTATTATTATTGTTGGCTTTACACTGAACATCTATTTTCTGTTGAATATTAACTGCTCAGGCTTGGATATAATTTGCATCTATAGAAAGTCATGTGAGGCTGTGACCTTTCAGCTCTGTTAGCTAACCCATATATTTACCCATGTAGATGATGTCATAATGCTAGGTTCCCAATCAGCAGCAAATACAGATGCTGATAATGTCACATGTGTATTCCTGTATATCAAATTAAATAGACACATGTTTTTAGGGTTGATAGTTACACTATTTACCCTTAAATTGTAAAACTAAGCTTGAAAAAAAAAGGTAGCAATTAGTAGGAATTTTATATTATGAAACGGTGCCGAGTAACAGTCAATGTTTTACATCTGACCTGGCTGGAACGAGCAAGCAAACAGAAGTGCGAGGCTGTATATGAGTGAAAGATGGACGTGCCTGGCTTGGATTACAGCCCTTATTGAACAAACAGCTGAACTGGGACTGAGTCATTGCTGTGCAGGCGGAGAAGGCAGCAGGACCTTTTCACATTGTCTTCTGTTTCTCAGGCTGGTACGACTCACTTGGCAGTAAGAACTCTCTTGGGGTGATTTGGAATCCCACTGACAGGAATTGTAGCACGACAGGTGTTAAAAAAAAAAAAAAAACCCTCAAGATAAAGGCATGATCTCCTTTCACTCTGCCCACCCCCCACTCATTTTTGCTTGTCAAAGGTACCACCTGACACATGAGATGCCCAGGTGCTGCCCAGATAGAGTTACGGAATATAAATGGCTAATTCACTATATGGATGTGAGAACGCCAGCTGCCAGAGTATTTCTCAAATATGAAATCATTTTGGATTCACGTGTCAACAGAAGGACTTGACATGCAAGACTGAAACAAACTAATTTTACATCTTACCACGTCAGTGACATTTGCAATTTCCTATGCAAGGTGTGGAATCTAACAAATTATACTGTTAGTATGGTAGACAATATCTACATTTTCTGTTAAAGGCTCTTTGTGTTTCTTGCACAGTGTATGAATTTGACAGTTCCCAGAAATTATATCACTCAGCAATTTCACTATTTTTCCAATCACTGTGACGCACCCATAATTCCAGCATGGAAAGCTGAACTCTTGTTCTTCATAAGGACTTCCCATTGCTATAAATACATACTTTCATGTTGTGTGATTCTTCTATATCTACACATGTAGACTGTGGGTATGGGTTGGTTCTAAATAGGTGACAGAAGACATAAGTGGCAGTCCCAATTTGTAAAGTTTGCCCTTACAAATGTATTATTTGTCCTTTAGTTACACAAAACCACCCTTTTTCAGTTTATTCTAGTTGAAAACTAGACTAGTTGAAAAGAGACTTTTACTGTACTAGCTGATGCACTATGTTTTAAATTCTGTTCCCCAGTGACAGTGAAACTGTTCTTGGCTGGTTAGTGTTTGTATTGTGTTTTTATTCTCAGCAATTGATTTATGGACAATAATGTTGCTTTGAAACACTTTCACTTGTAGGATAAAGAAGCTATATTGATTACAACTTCAGGGTTAAATGGCTTAATAAATGCATTAACTTTTTTAACTTTGCCATTGTTTTTATTTAGAAGTCTTTTTCTTGCTTTAAAAGCTGAGTCTAGCAATCATTTGATAAGAATACTAGGCTTTGGATATGGTTAATATCTAAAAAATGAAAATAAGACTGGCAGAAACATTCTTCCCTGTGGAAAACCATATTTTCAAGGGTAACCTTTCCTCTCCACACAGCTGATCATCTTTAGAAATGCTGGGCAAGTGTGCCCTCTATTTCCTCAAATGGACCTGCTGCACTTTGTCAAAGGCAAAAGACCAAACCATTGTACAATTAATATCTAGAAATGTTCTGCATTGTAAGTATGAGCTTGACCTTTTAAATTGTAACTCTAGCCTTTATAAATTAACACTATATCAGTTTATTGAAATATGTTGCTATGCCAACCAAAAACAGCACAACACATTTTATATGCGATTCAGTTTTTAGAATTTTGGTTGGAGTTTGTACATTAACTTTATTCAGTTAATGCATTTTAAGGAAAGCCATGTTAAATATGGCGAGTTCAAAGCACATCTAATGATCCACTTTTCCTTTCACCACATTAAAAATGGCTTGTCGGTGTATTTCTGTCAGTCTCCCCCACACAACATGCTTCTTTCTTTCATTTATTTTTAGATTTTTTGGCTGTTAAGTGTATTATCTTCACTCAAACAGTTTGTGGCATGCTTGATAAAAAGGATTATATTTTAATTTATACCTCATTTTCAAAGCAGATTTTAGAGCAGATTTGATTGCAAGGTGACTAAAGCATCACAGACGAAACATACAGACTTCTCAAATATGGTAAATATGTTCAGGTTTTCAGTAAGGATATGAACGTTGTAAATGTTTGTATTCTAACAATACTAGCCATAATAGTATTCAGTTAAAAATCACCTTGAGTAGTATTGGATTTAAATACAATCTGAAGCTTCATTTCTCATTATTCAAAGCAGAAACATCTAATACACACATCTAGGGTTTCAAAAATGTTTTAGTTCCATATGTCACCCAAACAGCACAGAAGTAAGTATTCACAAACATGTCACAGATTGAGTTGTACCAAGCCAAATAGCAGAATGCCACGACTAACAGCAACACCAGAATTAACTGTCACAGCTCAAATCTGTGCTGTGGAAAAGTCAATTGAACATTTCTAAAGACAACATTTTTAAACAGATATTACAATTACACAGCATTTGACTAAATCTGTTCTGTCCTTCATAATCCCAATTATGGATTCTAAAATTTTTAAAAAAGTGCTCCAGTCAGTAAAATCAGTGGCTCCCAATGATTAGAGCTAACTGGACAAGCATCCACAGACAGGGCTTGAATTCTGATGACACTTCACTGAATAAATCAATTCACCACCCTCTTGTGTTTTCCATCCCACAGAAGTTTAAAATAGATTATACATATGAGTTGGGATACTATTATGCTTGCTTTGTTGAGTATGAAAAAAAAAACAAAACAAAAAAAATAATCATGAATGTTTGCAATTTTGCATTCACAGTTTAGCCAGTCCTTAATGTCTTCAAGAATATATATTTGTTATTGTTAAAATACAATTATATTAAGGGCTCTGCTGCCAGGAATTGGCACATATAGTACACGTGACATTGCTGAGAGGAAAATAAATTGTGGTTGTGAATATCTAAAAATATGTACAAAATAATGCTCTACTATAGGCAAGGTTCTAACTTGACATTTCTTACATCGAAAACTGCCAACTCTCTAATTATAGTTGCTTTAATGCACTTTCTTTTAATATACATGTTATAATTAAAGTACCAATCCCTTTCAGTGTATAAATGTTTCTGAATTTTTTTTTTTTTTGATTCATAGTCACATTGCAAGAAACTATAATAGAATTAATAGAATATATCCAATCATTATTTAATGAATGTGCTGAATTAAGGCTCAGTGTGTTTAATTACTGGTTAAGTGTGTGCTTTATTTTACCAATAATATAAATACTTACCATATATTTCATATGTTTCAATATAAGTACACTATATTTTAATCATAATGGTGTCAAATGCAATGAAAGATAAGCACGTATAAACATCAAGTCAAGAAGATTCAATTTGTATATAACCCAACACTTGTTGTGAAACAGTTCTATATGGTAAAGGTTTTCTTTTTTTTTTTTTTTTTTTTAATATTGTACTGCAAGTAATTCAAATGGTGTAGCTTTCTATTTCTGTATTTAAACATCCATTTCATGAAGTCACCAGTCAGAATACTACATATTTAAACTGTTTGACAAGAGTCAGTCAAATCAACTAACAACTATTTGGTTTTCTCCAATATGTCATCTATTCAGACCAACAAATTAGGAAAATGTGACTAGTATTTCAGGGCATATTTTATATAATTATGTTATTTGTCTGTCACATATATTTATAGTATATATATATATATATATATATATATATATATATATATATATATATATATATATATATATATATATATATATATATATATATATATATAAACTGCAATTCTTTTAACAGAGCTTTTTGTAAAAGCATGCCACCACACAATAAAATAAATGTATAAAAACAACTAAAACAGATTGAAACAGGCTGTCAGAACGCTGACATTGATTGACTGACAGGTTGTCTAATCCCCATGCAAAACTCCCTGCCCTTCAACAGTTTCTCCATTTCCAAACTATAATTTGCTATTAGAATCTTAGGACTTTAAAGCACCATTTGTTATTACAATAATTATTTCAAGGTTAGGTAATTACTGTATCTTGGTTGCAGCCTGCTTTTAGCCTGGTTCAAAACCACCTAAAGTGGGCTAAAATCCATAATAAACACTACCTTATTGGTACCGTTATTGCTTCATTATGGATTTCATCCTAAAAGAGGACTATATAGTCTTCCCATTGCAATCATCTGAAATATAAAACTTAAAGTCATAATCATAATGTGGAAAATGTGTTTTCACAGCTTGATTTTGTTCAGATCCTATGTTATTTATATTAAATTGACTCAGTTTTGGCACAGATAAAAGGACATCTTAAACACACATATAGTAATTTTAAAGTGAGTTGTGTACATATATTTACATTCTTTTGGTCGAGATGTATAAATACAAATTATTAATGTATTTTTTCTGTGTTAAATTATACACTTTTTTCCTAAATTGATGCGAGTTTGTCCTGCAATTGAACATTGAACAGACTTAAATGTATTGAGAATACTTTCCATATTTGTTAAGATTTCAGTGATAGAGTACTCTACAAGAATTGTTACGCTTACCAATTTAAACAAAGTTAATTCTCAAGTGGCACCCACTGCAAAGGACTGGTGCAACCCCATTATTATTGCTTGCAAGGGCAACCCCCAGGAAACACATCACTCCAGAACAAACACGTTTGTTTAAAAGTAATAAAAAGAATACAGGATTACAAATGCATTTTGACGTGAATTGTGCCTTAAACTATTCTTTATTTATGCACTATTGCAAGGAAATTATTTAACAGCTAATGGCATCTGGAAATAGAATAAGCAAGGTCTGTTACATGTAAGCCAAACTTTTCTCAGAAAAATGCTAGAAGGTTCAAATTGTAATGAAGAACAGTTGTGATGAGAAAAGATATATATATTTTAATCTTTCTCTATTTTCTATGTATTAAAAGTGGAGCACCCAGTCTCCTGTGATTCTGTACAACATGGCGTTTAAGTTGTTTTCAAAATATTTCACTATTTTATTAATTCCTCTGCCTCCCCAGTTCCTTCTGTAGGACCCGAGTACCATAATTGTCTGAAAAAAAACATGCACCCCTTGTATGTGAACCGTGTGAATACTACCCTGCCAAAAACACCATAGTATACTATGGGTATAATGACTACTAATTTAGAAAGTCTACTTGGTTCTCTATTTGTATCTCTAAGTAATTAAATCTTGCTGTTTGTACACTATATTTTAAACCTACTTTAGTGATTTATTTAGTATTTATTCATGTTTTAAAAAATCATTTCTATGTTAATAGATTTCAACTACAACCACACTTCCGACCATCTAAAACCGCACACTTTGAAATTACTTAACAATCAGGTGATGTGCGATTAGTCATCTACCAGTTTCTGTGGCTGACTTTCCTATTCAACTATTAGGCGCCACTCCTATAGCGTACTACCGGTATATAGAATTGCCCAAGTACACATTATGGATACAATGCAACCTCTGGATAACATGTAGTGGTACGCCAAAGCTTTGGTGTGTGTTTTCAAAAGTACTGAAGCTTAGTGACAGAGGGTAGCTATTTAAGGAGCCATAGAACAAACAAGCAATATTCAAAGGGTCATTTCACAACTCCAAAGTTCATTAGCTACAATTTTTTTTTATTATTATTTATTTTGTTATAGTCATAATATCTTTCTACTGCAGGTTTAGTAGCTTGTATTTTTGATAATGAATGTATTTTCCTAGTGGTGTTTACATTTGATGGCCTGAAGTACAATTATGGTTTTGAAATCCCATCCAAGTAACATTTATCAGGCAGGAAGTGTATGAACATTGGGAAATATCTCAAGTAGGGTTTACTAGCCAAAGCCTTTGGAAGTGTTTTACTGCCACTGGAAAACTACTTATTCTGGGCTGTTGCTTTGTGCTGATTTCTGCAGTACAGTAGAGACAGAGGGAAGCAAGTTGGAGAGAGGCATATTTTTAAACTGTAGAGAGCAGCAGCATCCTTTAAAAAACAAATTGTTATGTTGTGGTGCAAATACAGGACTAGTGCTTAGAATGTCTGCTGTAACCCTTTTGATAAGAAAAGTTTGGGGCAAATAAATGGATGGATGCATTCCAGGAATAAAAAATAAATCAATGTAAGTAGAACCCCAAATTAAAAGCACACATGTTCTAAAAGAAAACCATCAAACGAGTCCACGGCCCACATTCTCAGTATTGTAGTCAGTGTTGTGCTCAACTATTTGGGCAGGAACAATATGTGTTTCAATGGGCAGATAAACAGACAGCCTTTAATCCAAAGGTAGTTATTTTAGACTTCGGTACATAAAAGTCTAGAAATGTTGCCAACTTTACTAAACATGCTAATCATGATGATATTTAGCAACAGAATGACAGATTATTTTATATTGTAGTTAATTGCTCTTTTTTGTATAGCTTTTTTTAATTTTAAACATTTTCTGTGAGCAGTCTGTAATGTGAGTTTGTGTTTTTGTTAATCAAGCATAGCTTTCACTTGTTCAACAGTGCATATTTCATTAACCCCTTATGTAGCATTCCCGAACTTTGACTGAGAGAAGAGGGCAATCCCAATAGTGCTTTATTAAATAATTACTTTATTAATTAAGTAGGTTTAACGACTATGCCAATTTGTCAAAATAATTTAATACAGGTCCTTGATCAAGCAGCAAGTGAGAAAGAGAAAAGGAGACAGCAAAAACATAATGAAAAGTAACAATTATTTTATCTTGACCAATTAAGAGTAAAAACAGGCTTAAATTAAATCACCCAGTAAAAAGGCCCCCCTATAGTTTAAAGGACAGTATACATTTAACACTTAATCCAGTACACTAATTGATATTCGCAACCCCAACATACATATCAAAGACTTCAAATATAGTAACATTTTAAACATACATCAATATAGTAGTATGTGGCAGAAATTAGTAAATTATATAGCAGCAAGACAGAAATACCTGGTATCAAAAGATAACTATGCTCCTAATAAACATGAATCAGGAGTCAATACACTGCCATTAACAATGAATACAGTGGTACTTTTTAGTAGTAAAATATGCAGATCAATTACACACTAAAAACAAATCCCATTTAAACTGCTTCCACTTGGATCGGCCCGTCTAAAAGTTTTAAAAACAAACCCCCTACTTTTATCATAGTCAACCAAAATAGCTACCGCAGTCTGAAAGTATGGAGGAAACTATTGCAATGCCACTCTAACGCAGAGCGGGACAGTCTATTTCATAGAAATATCGACTCTTCAACATTTCCAAACATGCTTTTCCAGCCAATTCCCAGCACAGCAAATATATTCAAGAAAAACAAACAAAGTCTGTCTTACCCAAACGGCAGTTCCCCAAATAACATTCTCTCAGCTCACAGTTCTGGAAACAGGTAGCTCCAGTTTAATTAAAATGTGCACCTGTGCTAATTGGGAGACACAGCTGAACCGTCTCCACGGAGACCCACACAGCACTACATGCCAATTTAAAGAACAAGTGAGAAATAAATAAATAAAACTTATACATGAAAATGAATTAATCCAATAAAGCAATAACCACACGATATGAAGATAATAATAATAACACACAAAGCTTACACTTTGATTTGTTTTACCTCTATATTTCAGAAACCCAGTAATAGTTTATAATTCTCCCGCTTTCCAACCACTGCATTTTTTCAAACCGAGGTGTCAATACCTAAAACCCATTTCTAGTTTTTCAATGATATGCTGAAACAATGATATTACACAACTAACAAAGCCTACAGTGGATACCAGTGCCTGTCTTCATAAAACTTTATCTTGCAAGTAATATTGTTTAACATGACAGAACTTCATCAGGTGAAGCATAAACGTCATTTACGGTCAAAAACATCACTCATCATGACGTTAGAATAACGTGCCCTTAGAGACCAATTTTCTCATTAGCATATTATTTGTCTGATTCATCAATCTGTATTGTGCTATATGTGGAAATCACGGTTTAGCCTATTCATTGCTATAAGAAAATCCCAGTCTTCAGTGTGCTTGTATGGACTATACATCAAGAGGAGGGAGATATCTTGGAAAATGATCTAGAGTGAGAAGACCCCGCAGTTTGGTTTACAATCTGACGTTCATTTTGCCAGCTTCTGGCATGATATGATCTACCCTTTTAACAGTACCAATTAACCCAATCAGCTATCTCCTGCCATATTTTTTTCAGCCACAGAACCTTATATTTTTATGTTGACAAGTACATATTCTTTCAAGTAGATTACCAAATCGCTATAATTAAGAACATGATTAAAAGATGTCATATAAACATACCCTACAGAGTTTAAACAAACTGAGATCGATTAGTTGGAAAAGGGCAAGAAGCTTTCAGAAATACTGGTGGACTCCAGTGATTCTAAATGCAAGACTAAAATATTCTGAATTTGAACTAGTAATTGTTTTTTGAAAAGAAAAGAAAGTTTGATTCATGCCAAAAGAAAACAAAAGTAGTAGGTAGGTTATGTCTTACTTGAAGACGCTTCCTTGAAAAGCGAAGTGGAGATATTTCCTGTGCGCAGAACGAATAGGAGCGTGAATATTCATCCACGAATTCAACAGTAGTAAACCAGTCACCAGGCCGGACAAACTGAGAATGTGATGCTGTGCACAACCTGTGTGTACGGTGAAGATTACCAAATTGTCTGAGGTGCAAGTAAGCCTGAGCTGCAAGTTGTCAGGGGTCCTACTGGGGATGCTGAGGCTGAGCCTGTTGTGGGGCTGCCTGTGGCGACATTGAACTGCCTTCAAGATCACTGCTGTGTTGAAATCCCACGTCCGCCTCTCTCCCGTCAATGCTAATAATTTTTTTGTATATTTTTTTTTTGAATTATTATTATTATTTTTAACATAGCCTACTTAAGCCTAGACAAATAGCACAAAATAGGCCAGAATGAGTTTGAGGTGTCACATGTGTGCAGTCTATTGCTCCCAACAGATTGGGGAAAACAGAAATTAGTTTTAAAGGGTTGTAAGTACATCCTTCCTTTAGTGAAAATTAGGTACTTGGATGTTCGCCTCAATCCTTTGAGCACAACTGGCAATGCCAGAGAAAAAGTGGACTTGGAAATGCCAGCAACAATCATGAATGTTTAAAACGTGCTTTCAAAAGTTCTTATCAAAGATGCCATTGTAATTGTCACAACTGCTGGCAGCTTTAGTACATCTCGTTATGATATCTGAGAACTGATTTGCACTATCTCCACCCCATTTTTGTGAATTTATCCAGGAACGCCCATAATTACATAATCATCTAAGGTTGAACCGCAAAGAAAAACTGCTACCACAAAGCATTCCCTAAAAAGTCGTTAATAGCATTGTGACTTTAGTACATCTACTCCTGAGTCTCTTAAGTCCTCAAATGCAGATAGCCATGTGTCCATGGTAGTTGTGATTTTTGGGGATCAGAATTCCAGATTTTAAATTGCTTTACGAAGAATTGAGTTCACAAGTCTGGAAGTCTTAAAGCAAATTTGTCAAAGCAATATACTGAGAACAAACATAAATGTTTTAAACATCACAAAGATATTATACTTGAGATGTGGGGGTTGTCCATGGCATATTACTGGCAGTTACATTTATTGATTGGGGCAATAGTTACACAGTATAATGATGCTAGCAACATGTGACCCATCTAAATCAACATCGAGTTAGTCAAGTACAGCTTGACTTTTTGGCTAAATGTTGAGTTTCTTTTTTTTAGTATTAGTTAGTTTAGTATTAGCTTTTTTAAGTATTAGTCAATTTGGAAGATAGTATTACTTATTTTGTTCTATTATTGTTTATTTAGACTTTAGAAATACTTGACTTCAGAACACAGGATACATTTGATTGTAGAGTGTATTTTTCTCTATGTTTGCTCCAGTTGGCTGTAGCTTTGCTGCATCAACACAGTGTTATTATTATGTACTGCTTTTTTTGAACATAATATAATGGTAATCAAGAATAATCTGAAAGGTCAAGAGCATTAGCTGTTGTGTTAGTTTTGTTTGGTTGTTGCTGCACTTGATTGATGAAACACACTGTGTGCTTAGATGTTTAGACACTAATACACTAGGTGTATGTTACAATAATTAAAGTAATAATAGATGATGTTGATTTTTACTTTTCATTTAAGTAATGTATTAGTGAGGGTTGTAAATTACACTAAAGTTCAAAATTGGTAATCAAAATAACTACCAGAACTAGGTTTCATTTAATAAAGAAATATACAGCCATTTTTTATATTACATACTTATTATGCGCTAACACATTTTTTTTTTTGGTGATTACCACATAAGAGACTTAAATAAATAGTACTGTTTTAACGTTTTGAAATCCCTGATAAAAACCTAATCTAACAATTTTAAAATCCCTAGCCTGTTTGTTGAGTTACAATTCCTGCTCAGCTATGCAGGGAACACTGTTGCTAGATCATTATACTAGCGTATTGATGTATGTATACATTTTGAAATACAGAAAGAATTGAATCACGTTTAAGGGCTGTTCCATCCATAATATCTTAGGAGTTCTACATAAAATTACATCAATTAAGTGAAACAGTTAAGTCACAGACATGATTGGAATACTATATTTTGTAAACCATCCATCAAACAGTTAATTGACGTTTCCTATTATGGTCATTGATTTGTACCTTGCTTATCATGTCAGCATATTGATTGGACTGTACCTTCCAGGCTTGTATCTGTTTGCAGTACTTTACCTGTTTAAAGCCTATTGAAATTGTACTATCCCATTTGTTTCAGATTACAACCAGCTCAGGCAGCGAGTTTCTTCTTCAGTCAGAGAATCATGCCTCTGTGTTCAGCTGGCACAATGCCATTAAAAATGTTATTGACGGCCTGGTAGGTACTCTTTTAATGAAACAGTTGTTCTGAATTTGGAGGTTTTGTACATTTTAAATTAAAATTGACATTTTAAAAACAGTCAAATTACAGTAATGCAAAACCAAACTTCAAATATTTTTTCTCATGTATTATAATACTATTTAATATAAGTAACTTTTTTATTGCCTTGTTTTGTGCTGAAAAAAATGTATACAAAGCCTTATAGATCAAAGATCAATGTGTTTTTTTTTCTGTTGTTTGTCAAAGGGCACAGATGGAAGGTTATTACACTCCAACATTCGGAAATCTTCAAGTACTGAGCTCGTGAACAGGTGTGGAGAATCCTCTCCTGCAGTCAAAGAAACTAAACCAGAGAATAGGAGATCACTAAGTAAGTAACACATTCCTCCCATAACCAAATTTGTTTTTCATTAAATTCCACTGCAAATGTTTTCAGAACAGTTTTATTGCTAATGATATTGACCTGATAAAAAAAAACAAAAAAAAAAAACAATAATAATTATGGAGACAAACTAAATAATTTCAGCATAAGGCATAAGCCAAAATGTTGGTCTACATGATGTTTCTTGTGTTTTTACCTCAAAACATAATTACCTGTGCTTTAATGTTTGGTGGTTGTGCAAGTGTGGTTTAACCTGTTGCCATGCCAATGGAAGGCGGACAGGCTGCCTTTGGAGAGACAGATGGTAACCCACTAACATTGAGATTGTTGCCATGTATTGTAAGTGGTTTGGGAAGGAAGTTACCTTTGAAATTACATACATTTAGTTGTAACTATAGAATGACTGTGAACAAAAAATAATATCCTTTTACAAAGTGTTACAGGATGTTAGTAATATTAATATACTATTTTTGTCCCATGTATTTTTCTGTCTTTGCAGTGACAAAATGTGCCAATAATATGGATTAATAACACTATGTAACACAATTTTTGTTCCTGGGTAGTAAGTGTTATTTCCTAATTGCTTATGCCTTAAAAGTATAGAAAATGGCTATTATTCTCCACAAACTTTGCTTTTGTGATCAGGACAGGTAAATTTCAAAATATCACTATTTCCAATGAGAAAAAGGGCGAATTTGTGTCTTTTCGTTCAGAAAAAAAAAACATATGAATCCAAATTAACATGTATTTATACTAAAGTAATACAAAAATGACTACAAAAGATTTAGAAGTGAGTAGTTTTTCAAGATTTACGATTATACTGTAAATTTACAGTATAATTGTAAATCTCGAAAAACTACTCACGTCTAACTTCTCACTTCTCACTGCTTCAATAAACGTACCTCACTATAGTGATGTTTCTTGTCAAAGCAGATTTACTTGAATGCTGATTAATTTTCTTTATTATACTTACAGTAGAGTAGTTTGCAGTGCTTATTTCTGTTTTTTAGTTGATTGTTAAATTTAGTGTCTCACAAAAGATTTGTGGCCATACATAGAGCAGATCAAATTAGCTGGGTGATCTTAAACACCAGACTGCTTATTTATATATTCGTGTATGTATTTATTTATTTTGCACAATGGAGTCTATTTTAATTCCACTAACCTCATCAGAAGCCATTTAGGCAGACATTGTTTTATTATAATGAACAACTGCGAGTTACTTGATTTAACAATTAGGCTATTTTCAATTAGTCTATTATAGCAAAATATAAACCCACAAAAAACGCCTTAATTTACCATCAAAACAATGTATTTGTTTTCAGCAGTAAAGCCAAGATTGATCGTTTAGTTTCCACTTTAATGCAAGTTTTGTTTGCATACCTGCATGTGTGACCTCTTTTTGTATCATTCCCATCAGGCTGTGATTCTAGATTTGCAGTGACAGATGATCCATCCACTGCTTCACCCAGACCTTATGTATATTAGTCTGATTACTATTCAAAGCACATCTTCATTTACTTTTTGATAGTCTCCGTGTTTGCAAATTGTTCCATCAGCCCGTTTGGTATTCCTAACTAGTATACTGTTCTCCAAGACAGTAGCTCACCAATTATTTGTACCTGTTACTGTGGTATGTTATAAATGTCAGGTTGATTTTCTAAAGAACAATATTTCATGATTTCCATTATTTTACTACATTGAAAATAGTATGGTCCACCTTTTGTAAACTTGTTAATATCTAGCAAAATGACTTATATTATTTAGAAGTCAAGGATGTAAAAAAAATGTAATGTATTTCTTTATTTTTTGTATATGCTTGATGGGTAGGATAATAGTGCTTTTATTTGTTATGGACTAAAAGTTCTAATTAATGACAGGCAACTCTAACACCCCCATTCATGATAAATGCAGACAGAAACAATGGGACAGAAACAACATATTGTAATGGGCAGAACCACATCAAACAGACTGTTCATAGCATTCATCCTGTCCTTCAGATGAATAAGACAGCTCATGTCACACTAGCATATGTCTCCCTAAACTAAATCTCCCCTGAGTGTTTGAACAACACATTGAAGAATAGAATTAGTTGACAGATCTGCACATTTATTTGCGCTCTTCATTATATATAAAAAAAAAAAGAAATAACATTATTTTGCTTTTCATGCATCAAAATATTTGAAACTGTAACCTTTGACAGCAACAGCAACACTGGCACCGATTCTAACATGTACCTGCTTATCCAATTTTAACATGTGTTTCATATACGGTGTATTCAACTTTGTACTAGTTTTATATTGCAAATGCCAACAAAATCTCAAATCTCTTCCTTGGTCATTGATTAGTAAAGGCGTATTCCCAAAGATCCCTAGAGAATGCTGGGGTTAAGAATAGAGAGTTACTGTAATCAAAAAATGCTACCCACTGCATTGCTTTCTAACCAGCCTTTGCTTCATCTTGATCAAAAGAAAGTCAAATCAGAATCTTCTCTGTGGTTTTCTCAGCTCTTCCTGCCCATCGCTTGTATAGCCTCTCCACTGTCTTTTGTTTTGATTGAAACCTGTCATATCAAAACCCAATCTGACTTGGTAAATTTAATATATCTTTGCTTTGAAGCACCCTAATCATTTGACCCCACCCCCCAATACAGAGTATTAATGCTTGTGACAGTCTGCCGTGTGGGTGTGTGCATTCACTGCTGAGTGACAGGCAGGAGATCAAGACAGAGGTTGGAGGATTTATTTACATATCAACCCAGTGAACAGCTCACGTGACACTACCAGTAATGGCAGTGCATGGAGAACATACAACTCAAAGTATTAATTCTTTGATAGGATCTACAATCTCTGAACTAATCTTCTCTGTTCAATAATAAACTAACGCTGCTGAAGAGTTTGATCAGGGTGGATAAACGGTTGTGGTGGATATGTGCTGGGTGGATACATGACGGATTACTGTATATGTATAATAGAAGGTATCAATACACATTACACCAGTAGTATGTCATCATAATGTTATTGTAATAAAAAAAAAACTCATTGTTAATAATATTCAAAACTTTTAATAACATATTGCATATCTTTTTTTTTAAAACTAAATCATGAATACAGTAAACAAAAACTTTCTATCTTTCAATACCTATTTTATTCTTATACCTGGCTCTCAATTGTTGTTGTGGTAATAACATCACTTTGATATCTACAAGAATTTCATACAGGCCTCCCTATTCTTCTTTATAATTTTGACCTCTACTTTTCTTTTTTAAATTTGTAGTTGCTTTAAATACCTGTGCTTTATCATAGGGGACTTTTAGATCTGTTTAGAATCTGACTTTTAGATCTGTTTTCTCCTGTGTTATTTTGGATTTGTTTCAAACACTGATAGGCTTAACTGATGTTTAGATCTAAAATGTACTGTTTAAAGAGGCCAGTTGTTCATAAGGCTTGTGGGAAAAATACCATGACTATTTACACATGCTGAAAACAAAAGCAAATGCCTTTCAGAGTCATGGGAATTCCTTTGCTAATAACTAAAGTCAACAGGCTGTAATGTGTAACCTCAGGCAGTGTTTTTGTTCTGTGTAAACTAATCAGATGTCTAAATACTTTACCTTTCACATGTTCTTTTTGGCATACAGACATAGCTAATACTCAACAATGAACAAATATCTAAGGGAGTCTGAGCATTGATGTGCCAAGGGATAGCAGTTATAGAATAACAGGTCACCTGTTGTCCTAAATTTTACTGACCTTAACACAAATAGCATAGAAACAGCTGGGATTTACTCTTGTTCTGCCTTTGATTTCTACAGTTAAGGTGGACATGTTTAACAGTGTAGTCCATTACCTCTATTGATCCTTTACATACAGATAATAGGGAAGCAGTAATCAGCAGTGACACTTCTTATATTTCTTTTTATATGTTCTTGGGTATGTCCTGTCTTTTCGTCCTTTGGGTTTAACTATATATATATATATATATATATATATATATATATATATATATATATATATATATATATAGCTATACAAAGAGCCAGCTGCCCAACATTTCGATATGTTGTACATGTCTTTCTCAACGGAGCATGTGTTTGAATCAAAACATTAGAGGTATTTATAGGTGTTTGACGGCATTACAACTACTTATTATTGTTTATATTCAAATCATGATGTAATGGTGTTCTATATATTCACCAAAAACAACCTTTATACTTTGTTATTGTTATTTGAGGTATGCAGTCTGCAGTCTGCAATAGCATATAGTTAAAGCTATTTAAATACACAATATCCATAATTAACCTGTATATACTCAGCCTAATAATTATCAACTGTATTGAATTATATAATTTTATTCATTTGTATTTTCTAGTGTATAAAGAATACGGTATGTTTAGTGTTCCGCATTTTCGGTTTTTATCTTTAATAAAAATTCCAGGGAATTATTTCAGAGTTTATTTTACATATATTACAATAGGGATAAAATCGATTTAAATTGAAACATCAGTAAAAATTGGGGGTAGAGATCTCAGTATACACACTTTACATGTGGAATATGATGCGTAGCATTTCTGGTTTCTGATTAAGTGGCATGTAGGTGTGGCATGTAAGTTGAAGTCACATTTTCCCAAGTTAGCTAGTACTTTGTGAATGTTTTGGCAATCACTATGCTGATGGAAATAGTATCTGCAGAAGGTATGAAAATGACATCAACATAAAACAAGCCAGGTTTTTTCACCTTGAAATCATAAAAAGAAAAGAAAATTGACAGAACCGGATGGTGCGAGACATCAGGATAGGCGTAAAAAACCACACTGGACATTTCATTTCAGTGAGTTCCATAAGTTTACCAACTAAAGCATCACCATTTTTTGTTGTACCTCAATGTAGTAATATTTGCAGCGCTAATATGAAAACATGTGTTTTCTTTTGTATATTCATAAACTGATTTACATTTTCTCCCCATCCCTCATCCATTAAAAACATTATATTTTTGTGAAAGTATTTCCATTTAGTTTTTGATCAAGCTAGTAGTTACTACGGCCAGCAACTGTGATAATAATCATACTCTGATTGGCCAACAGAATCAGGTGATATTGTGTTTGTGAACAGAGAACCGTGTTTAAACGATATTTAATTCTCTGACATCTAAACATACCTGCTGTATCCTAGGATGCAATGTAGGGCTGCTTATTACAATGTCAATCAAAACAAAACAGCATTTTATTCCAAATCCACCATGGAAAATATTGAATTGTAGACAAAAAATTGAGTATAAATCATTAAAAAAAAAAAAAAAAAAAAAAATACTTTAAATGAGTTCTGTAAAAAAAAAAAACAGATTTTTGCTAAAGTCGGAAAAACTGGAAATGCGGAATTCTAAGTGTGTTATATCATTATGACGGAAGCAGTTTTGAAGGTACTCACAGATTTATTGTTTTATTGGGTTTTGTTTCTTTTATTCTTTAAATTGAACTTTGGAAAATAAAAAGAAGAAATCTGACCAGCGGGCCTTTCCTCCACAATGAGATCATGCGCAGATTGTCAATGCTTCAATGTGTTTGTATTTAACCATTATGCTGCCAGACACAGAGAAGAACAGAAGTAAAGTAAACTTACATCGATAAGTGTTTCATGTTGGATTAGCTCAAATTATATAAATAAACACATATCTTTTTCTGGGTTGTACTGATTAATTGTCCATCTCAGAGAGAGTGCAGCATACTTAACACTTGACAGGATACCAAACTGAAAAAAAGTTTAAAGCAGTGATCAAGTCATTTAGAGTTACTTAAATCCTAAACTAATTACATAATGACAAAAGTCACTGAGATAATTTATGTGTGCTTATCTCTAAAGTAATGTTTCAGTCTAATCTTTTTAATGTAGCCCTCTCAAGTTATTGTATTTCTTATTAGAAATGATATGGTAAAGATTCAGAGATTCTAACTGAAATAATCCATACTATACTGTGTGCTGCACTCAGTAAATTGTAATTCTCCTTGTTTTATGTATATGTACTAGCATTAAGTCTTTTACATCTAGGTCTATTCTTGCTTATATTAATATGAAGACAATAAGTAAATATACACATCAGGTAGCATGTGTATGCTCAGGAAGATTTAAAATTACATTGCATGAGAGAGTGTCATCTTTATTTATCTTTAATATGTGAACAGATTGGAGCAAATGTTTACTTTTAAAGCTTGTATATTGTCCAGTATAAAAACGGAAATGTCTAATTTTAGCAAGGCTGTCATTGCAAACCAAGCTAGCAAATAGATCCAAGTGTTAAAACAAGGCCAAAGACTATTAAAATGTATTTCAACTAAGTGGAGACACTTGAATTAAATTGGTTTTGCCATACACATAATGTGAAACAATCAATAGTACTTTACTCTGACACGCACTGTCAATACGCATTGGTCCAGTTCAGAAACTCTTTAATTGATAGTTCTTCACAAAAGCCAATGCTTACAACATAAGTTAAAAGCACTCTAGTGTACCCTGGCAGCAATTAATTATTTTTTACCTCACAGGATCATGGGTTTGTTAAAGAAAGATAACAGTTATCCAAAGACCTATGTGGTAGCTATATGGGTTGCTTGAATGACCTAGATATACTGTATAGGGCATTATTTACTGACTGAATATCTCTCCAGTTAAAACTGTTACAGCATATCTAATATATAGTATGTATGGTATATAATGTGGTCCACTGTAAACTATTTTGGATTTATTCAATCCACCTACCTGAATAAACAGGTGCATAATTACTCTGTCTAGAATTAGTGTTAGTATTATTATTATTTGTTTATTTATTTAGCAGACGCCTTTATCCAAGGCGACTTACAGACACGAGGGTGCGTGAACTATGCATCAGTTACAACAACGTCTCACCTGAAAGACAGAGCACAAGGAGGTTAAGTGACTGGCTCAGGGTCACACAGTGAGTCAGTGAGTGAACCGGGATTTGAACCAGGGACCTCCTGGTTACAATCCCTTTTCATTAACTATTGGACCACACAGCCCTCTGTGTTTTTGAAATTAACATAGCTAATTGACTGTGGCAACAGTTTCGGGGCCTTTAGTTGAAAGCAATGGCTTCTCTTAAAAGGTTTGTACATGAAAAAAAATGTCTTGATCACAATGGGATGCTTGAAATTAAGCTGCTGTTAGTGATAGTTTCAAGATTCTCAGCTCAGCAGTCGTTGACCATATAATATTGTCCTTATCGTGTTCGTTTTGTTCACTCACAAAGCTTTAACTCATTACATTTTAATCATCGCAACAGACTTCAAAAAATGTTCTTTAAATAACTTATGACTTAAACATGTGTGAATAGGGCCCATTGATTTTGACTTGTAATGCAACAAGATATCATCTTGCAATGTAAGAACTAATCGAAAATAAACATGTATGGTTTCAAGGGGGGGAAGTAACTTCTAATACCTTACTGTACTGGAAAGTGAGTTATGAGTAGTCTAGATATAAGTTGTATTTGCTCCTGAATACTAAAATAAAATTCCTACACTGTTCAGCAGCAAAGAACCCATTGAACAACATTTATGTTGTAATTATAATACAGATTTCCAGAGAGAATATGAGACAATTTTAAATAACAAATAATAATAATAATAATAATAATAATAATAATAATAATAATAATAATAATAATAATAATAATAATAATAATAATGAAGATACTACTGTGAGGGACTATGGACACAGGATAGATACTGTCAGAGAATTATAAATATTTGAGGTCTCACCATGAACGTCTTTTTGTGATGATAAAATTAGTGTGTCCTCGGTCCTGGACACTTTACTCAAAAGTAACATGATACTGTGTGGACTCAACTCAGTCCCTGGAGGCATTTTTCATACATTAGAATGGAAAGCTAGCACAGTTTGTCATAGTTGATGGTCTTTTGTTAAAGGGACTCTAGTAATACCCCCTAGAGAGGAACACATTTCTATTGCCAAGTTTACTTTATTCCTGATCTGCAAATAGATAGCAGGCTTTTGTCTTCAGTGTTGTAAATCCCTTTCCACTCATTAGCACAGCTGTAGATTCAGAATAATAATACAAAAAATGAATAAAAAAAAACTGAAATGTGTTACTGCAATTATGGGAGGTTAATAAACATCATCTATTAAGGAATGTACCCATTTACCAATGTTTTGGTGTTGGAGGTGGAGGTGGTGCTTGTTTTTGTCAGAGTACAGCTAGACGAGTATGGAAGAGTCGTGACAAATAACTGTTTCAGAATAAAAACAGGTAATCAGTGTTGAAATCGTCTTTTTAAAAAATAAACTTCAGGTACTTTAGCTTAACAAATAAATACACTTTAACAAGTAGCAATGGTCTCTTGGAACGCATTCACATTGCCATGGTACTGCTAAAAGAAGGATGTTTCATCCTATACATGACACCCCCTGGTATAAATATATGTTTTGTATGATATAGTAGAATGCCATGGAGGGTAACTCAGTGGTGTTTACAGTTAAACATAGGGGGTAGTTTGTCAGTACCTCAGCTGCAGTGTAAATTTTATGACTGCCATACAGTAGCTGAATTAAGCAGTTAGGGAACAAACAGTATGACTCTTTGGCTAAAGAAATCCAATCCTGAACCAGCCTTTTCCAGACCCTTGAATTATGGTTCCAGTGTCCTCCTTTCACGTCAAACTATACTGCCCGACATACCATGACAGTATAAACATCTGCAGAAAGTAAACTTGTGGACTTTTGCTGTTTCCACTGTATTCTTATTGCATTTGTCATTCTAAGGGTCAATACAGGTTTAAATAGCATGAGTTACATTATTTGTTAGCGGAGAAAAATGAATCTATTTAAAATGTCTGTGGCATTGCAATATTGATTATTATGTTTTAGCACAGGGGTCTTCCTGCATAATTAGATAAATATTGGAATTATAAAATTATAGAGATGCAAAATGTATGCTTTATTGAGTCAGACTTTAGAAGTAAGTAAATACAATGGTTATGTATTATTAGCTACAAATGGATGATATGACAATTTCATCATCCCTGACCTCATTTAGGAATAATCTGTGAGATCTATATTGACTTTTATAGTGTTTGTGTTCAAGCTTTGTGAGCTGCACAACCTTTAACAATGTCTTTCATGTATTAACATTGATAAATTAAGTCATCAGTACCTTGTATGTGTTGGACGTTTTTGTTCTGTGTCTGTCCTTTCTAACTGACCACTTAATGACCACATTAAGTTAGCCAGTGCATCTAATTCACTTTGTATGGTGAGCACATCAGCATTATAAGCAGCTGGAAAATGAATTAACTTTTGGTTCTCCCCTCTTGTCATTTTTTTGTCTCTCATAATGTACCAAGACAATGAGAGTTCTTGACATAAAAATATTGTTAAAATAAAGTTTGTAATTGTGTAAACTGTTTGACCCTTTTTTAAAGTAAGTTTGATGTTTTGGGTGTTGGAGTTGAATGTGTTTATAATGGATGCCGCATCTCTAATACCCAAATGAATTTTCTAAGTTCACTGTTTTCCAAAGTGCAGATTCTCATTTACTAGGATGTGTAAAACATATTGCAACATGTTGCTACTAAAAATGATTCAACACAATTAGTACTGGCACCTTATGAGTTTGTTGGCAATAAAACATATTGAGAACATGGACCTTGTCTATGGCTCTGTGTCCCAAGTGCAGGCAATTGCTTTAAAATTATATGCTATACACAAGTACCAGGATTCTCACTTAGCAATGCTAAAACAGAGGTAAGTTTCAATATCACCCCCCCCCACCCAGACATTTTTTAAACCAAAGAAATATTATCATTATTTGATCCATTATTTACCATTACTTCTCTTTACAGATTTTGTTATTTATATCTATTATTTTGTCTCTAAGATATGAAGAAGTAAGATATTGATTCTAAAAAAGCAATGTCCTTTCACTAAATATTTTATGTAAGTATGCATATATATATATATATATATATATATATATATATATATATATATATATATATATATATATATATATATATATATATATCACACTACATATACATTATATTAATGTATCATTATAATATGAATAGGCGTTCCTCAAGCGCAATCAAAATGTTACGATACCATAGGAATATCAACTACCCTCAAGCGCAACAAAATAGTTACATGCTTGATCTGTTTTTTTTTTTTTTTTTTTTTTGAGGGTTTCAAAAGGAGAAGATGGCAGAAATTCTTTCTACCACCATCTATCTCTCTAAATTAAAAACTAAAAGCCTGAGGTTATCACATGATTAACATCAAATTTGGAATGGAATACTGTATATTGCAATAAGGTGGTGATTTGATCAACCTCTGCCCTGCCTGGATAAGCCACAGATGTGTATTTTTTTAGAAGATATTCCTGTACCAAAGATTTAACCTGGGCGGCATCAACCACACATATTAGTGGCAATCCTGAGATTACCATGGATAGGTGGGGGAAATGCAAGGTAATTCATTATATTAAAAAAAATTAAACTGTGGCTTATCCCGGCAATGAACAAGTTGACAATGAAGTAATCATTTTCAGTCCTATCCAATTGCATTTAAAATCCTTTTATTTAATGTGTAAACTTCACAGTTCTGATTACTTTGATTTACTTAGTAAATGCAGAAAGTACATTACATCTGCAGCACAAAAGTGTGTCATGAATACAATGATTTCTACTGAATGCCCTCAGTATTATTCTAACAGTCTTAAAATTATCCAAAGGAAGCACTGGCTAGTCTTTATATAGGTATATATCTAAGAAGTATAACCAAGCTGTGAAGTTGGATTAGTTTAACTATTGGTAGTATTTGCTTGATGCAGTTTTTAGTTTGTTGGACAGATTTTCTTATTTAACATGAAGTTATATTAAGAAATCTCATGATATATTTTTTTTTCAGTATTTAAGCTGACCTACAGTGCTTCTGACAGTGGTGATAAAAATGGAGTGAAAAACCGACTCAAGAAATTTATTTCACGGAGGCCTTCAATGAAAACACTGCAAGAGAAAGGCTTTATTAGAGGTAAGAGTACCAATATGTCAACATATTTTGGAGTTTACTCATTTTTATACTCAGAAAGTTGAAGTTTTCACCACTGAGTGAAACTATCTGTGTCCATGAACAGTCTCACTAACTGAGCTATATGTCATAGGATTCCATCTAAACTCCACACCGCTTCCAGAAAGACTGCAGTGGAGACTGCAGTAATTTAGAGAATACCCTTGGGGGTGGTGCAGAATGACAGCAAACCAGCTGGGGTACCTTTAAATAGCCAAAAGAGTGATTATTTGTGCCCTTATGTTAATTTGCTTTTAGGAATTCTTGGATGGTAATTTATTTCTTTCTTTCTGTCTTTTTTACTTCTGTGTTTACTATTCTTCTATACCTGTGTGTGAAATAAATAACAAAAATCTATTGTTATCCTTTGCTTTTTGAGGCATGAACTATACTGATGCACTGTGACTAAGGAGCAAGACTGAGCTGCAAGTAACTGCAGTCAGAGAGTTCTGTTCACTGCACCTTTCTGTGTAAATGCAGCTGTATGCCATCCATAAGCAACATTTTCCTTAGGCTGGGCTGAAACCGCCCGGCAGCTCTGCTAATGTGTGAACTAGGAGATTTTACAACAATCTTTCAAAATGATTGTCAACCAGAATTTGTGGAATTTCATGTTTTTAATCTAATGGAAGACTATAACCCCCCCCTCCATCTGTATACTTCAGTGTGAACAGCTTGCAATCAAACCAAACATGCTCACCTTCAGTAACTAGTTTATGAGTCATTAAAGGTGGGTCAGATTGAACTTAAAAGTAATTTGTACTTTAAATACATTCCTGCTTATTTGACCACCCGCTTGAGGTAGTTCTAATGCCATTGGCAATCTTCAACAGCAGTACTGGAATTCTACAACTTTTTTTTCTTTTTTTTTTTTTTTTTTCTTTTTTTTTTTTTTGTTTTGTTTTTTTTTGGTGTGGTTTTTTTTTTTTTTTTTGTTTTTTTTTTTTTTTTGTTGTTTGTTCTTTTTTTTTTTTTTTTTTAATTTTTTTTTTTTTTTTTTGTTTTTTTTGTGTTTTTTTGTTGTTTTTTTGTTTTTTTGTTTTTTTTTGTTTTTGTTTTTTTTGTTGTGTGTTGTTTTTTTTATAGAATTCAGAGTAACAACTGGCACAGCTCCATTTTTTAAATTCCGTAATTCAGATTTTGAGCCTAACTTAAGACACATATCTTGATATACTTCCAATATTATTTTACTTTAAAAAAAAAAAAAAAAAAAAAAAAAAATTCCAGTAAAGCAGGAAAGAAAATGCTATAGGAAGAGCACATTTAAAACGTTGTTTCTTGAAAAAAACAAAAAACAAATGAAATAACAAACTTGAAAAAAATGGGATAACAAATAATATATTAAACAACTCAATGTGCACCTATTTCTAACTATATTTGTCCTTGTAAGAAAACTGACATTCTTATAAATAACCATTTAGCTAAGATTTGACGAGTAATAATCCTGAGCTTTGTTTGAAGGAATTATTAACCACCAACTATATAAAAAGCACAACATATTAAATTGCATATCTCAAAAATATTCAAGCATGGATATTCAAAGTATTTTTGACATGAGAAAGATGCATACATCAATAAACATATAGCAGATAACAGAGGACAACTACTATCACATCTGGTTCATAATAGTTTATGACTGATGTCAAATGACATTTATATATAGCAGTTAGAGACACCAATAAAAACTGTGTGTTAAAATAAAATCTAAAATGATTCATGTCACCCTGCAGTCAGTTTTACATTAATATTATGACCATATCAGTCATATTGTCTATCGATAATAAATAACAGCCATAAAATACAATTTGTCATGACATCACATAAAGGATATTGCACTGATGGCAGTGGATGCCCACAAATGACAGGCATCTCAGGTGAAAACACGTACAAATGTGACAGTAGTAAGAAGCAGACAGACTGATAGCTGGAATGAAAAACAGACACAAGGGATCATGACAGTTTTTACATGTATTCCTTTGTTATTTTTTTTAATTTTATTATTATTTGTACCTTGTTTTTAAAACTTAAATTTATGAGTCATATTTAGTTTTCCTAAAAGCCCCCAGCCAAGGTTAGACATTCAGGGTGGCCAGGATTAAATGTAACAAACTCTTAATCTCGTCACTCACCATACACCCAAGTCCACTTTTGCAGTGCTTTTGGATTCTGGATATATTTGCATATCTACCCCAAAGGCTCTATTTTGGAATCTTTCTGTTGTACGTGCATTTTAGAAATTCCAATTTTCTATTTATTGAAGTTCACATGTTTTAAAACTCATTGAGAAGCTCATCCAGAAATTGTCAAGTTGTAGTTGTAGCTGTTTTCCTCAACAGAAAAAAAGAAGGATACTGTACTGCATACTGTATATACATGCATGTGCATTCATGTTTTATTTTACATTTGGTTTATGAGATTTAAAATACATTGATGTAATATGGATAGGTGTCTACAGCAGATTTCCTGTTTCTTTCTTTTTTTTTTTTTTTTTTTTTTTTTGCTCCAATCCCCTAATGCTACAAATGAGAAATGACCATCTTTACCCCAGGAGAATGTTCAGGAAGCCTACTATTAAAATATAAGCTGCTCCTTTAAAAGCTTGTTGATTTTCCATACACCAGTATTGACTAACTGTCTGTGTTTGATGTTTGCTTTACCAGCTCGATGTAGACTTACAATTAGAGCTTAACTTGTTAGTTCTGCTTCTGTGGCCGATGCAGAATAACTATAGATGCCCCAAGATATTAAAATTGACTTTTGAAATGGACTGAGTGTGGGAGTTTTCACTGGGTTTAAATTGATACCAGCTGAGAGAAAGAGAGAGAAAAGATTATAAGCACATACATGGCAACAGAACGCATTTCTTTTGCATAATGTAGCAGCACTGAGGAGAGTTGGATGGGAAAAAAATAAAAATGCCTGTAATAAAAGAACAAGATTGCGATTAATCATTAGATGTTATTATTTAAGTAGTAAACAATGTGACTTGGGAATTTGTTGGAGAATAACCCTTAAGAAAAATGTAAATAAGAAAAAAACACACATTTGCGAGCAAGACGTGGTGTAAGCCTGTTGGGAAATTTGAAATGTAACTAACATTGGGATATCAGAAGTATCCTAAGTAGGTGGGTATCTTTTCTCACGACTGTGAGGTAATGCATCCATGCTGTGTAAGAAACAGTAATTATGCTCCTACACCTATCAGAAAACTCCAATAGTGACATATTGAGTTTTTTTGCATTCACCTTGACCCCACATCTTACCATTCATAATTGCCACCTCTGTAGGACAAGGGTTGTGAGAATCTACCCTCTACACACATATATACATACATGCTTAAAAGGGTGTGCTGATGCTCTATTTCCCAAGCAACTATCTTTAAGACATATTTGTTGGCAGTTATTAAACAAATCAAAACAGACCTATTATTATTTTCTCATTTTCCTTCGAGACCTGGTTGACCTTTTGATCTGAAAGTACAGCCTTTAGTCTGGCATGTTTCACTAATACCACATGTCTTTGATATGCTGACCAATGTTATCTGGTTTTCCCAAAAAAATGATATATATATATATATATATATATATATATATATATATATATATATATATATATATATATATATATATATATATATATATATATATATATATATATATATATATATATATATATATATATATATATATATATATATATTTTAAAGTATTGCAAATTATGCTGTGCTGCGGCAACAGAGTTAAAACGTTTATTGAGACGACGGTGTTGTCCAATTTCTAGGTACTCTACTTCAGACCAACTGGTAATTCTCCATGTATGAAGTCTGGATTAGTCATTCTTCGTCATTTAATTTAAATTAATTTTTCCAGTTGTTATATTCTTATATACAGTTAAATTGAAATTTAATTTAAAAAAGGTGATTATAAGAATATATGTCAATCTCTCTCCTCTCCACATAAATGTTTTAACTTACTTTATATATATATATATATAGTATATATCTTATATATATATATATATATATATATATATATATATTATATATATAAGCACACTATATATACAACTTGAGGAACAAAAAACAAAAGTTTGTGTCATGTCACTTGAGACATTTGACATTACAAATTAGGTACCACACTGAAACTGCAGTTTTCAAAAAGGCTTCTAATTTTCAAATTTGCAGAAAAAAAAATATTTTAATCACAACAGCGGTTTGTATTGTATTTTTATTTTACTTAAAAATGAATGATACGATTTTGCCAATGGTAAATAGAATCTCCCCTTTTCAGAGAGAAAAAATAGTAATAGAAAAGCATATACTGTAAGCCTGATAACTGCAAATCTGCAACACAGAATGCCTTGTTTAAATCAATTCAATAATTGTATTTTTATTTTGGGTTTTGTTTACTACAATAGATGTGGTAATGAATAATCAAATTGGTAAAGTAAACACAGAAACATTCATGATTCTTTCTTTCTGTGTCTTAGATCAAGTTTTTGGCTGTCATTTGGCAATTCTGTGTAAGCGTGAAGAAACTACCATCCCAAACTTTGTGAGGCAGTGTCTGAAAAGCGTTGAAGAAAGAGGTAGGCTCAATGACCTTATTATTTTACAATTTATTTCACTGCATTCCTTCAAGTACCCCCAAGATATTTCAATGTCTCAGGGCATGGGGTACGCTGTTCCACAACAGTTCCACTGGCTTCATTCAGTTATCAGTTCCATGCAGTGATACATTGACAGTAAGTATCCAAACATTTAAGAATTAGGAAAACAACCTTCTTGTCCTGAAAAATCGGTATCTTTCAAGATGTCATGGCAGACTGTAGATTCATATAGTTGAGTTCCAGGGATTATACTGAGAATACAGATCAATTATTATAACTATTAGACGATGTACACAATTCAACTAACTAAAGATACTTAAAACATCAGCAAGCAAGCAGAAGAATAATCGACAGGTGAGTGATTCCACGTAAAGAGACATGTTTAGTGGTGTAACACAGTCTGCCCTTTAAACTGTTTAGGTTCAAGATCAGTTAAAATGAAGGGATTTCCACAAATATAAGACTACCATGATGACAGTAATTAGTATCGTCACTCAAATTAGTTAACAGTTGAAAACAATTATTAAAGTCAAGAATCTCCATAAGTCATAATGAGGACAGCGTTGAAAATTGAACCCACTCTACTAATGTACAGGAAATACATTTTAAACAAAGCACTTTCATTTTAGTCCAAAGTGTATGAAAATAAGTAAACTTAAAATGAAAATAAACACCTATATATTATATAAATCCAAACAAGAACCTCACAGGGCTTCCTTTTCATAACGTGGCATGTTAAAATAAAAACAAAATCCAAGATAGGAGGTCTCCAAAGGCTTACCAAGTAAAGGCATTGCTGCATGGAGTGTGGGGTAAATCATGTGACTGGGAGCTTGCTGGTTGTGATAGGTTGTCCAACAGGAGCACTGTATTGGCCTGTACACACTGGCAGGTGGAAACAATTGTCAGGACTGGTTCGCCTCAGCATGCCACGGTGACCCTTGCTGGCTAGATACAAAATGAGAGCAGGTAATTGTCAGTATCTGCGTTGTAACAGTGAGGTGCATTGGAGAGAAAACAGTATTACATCATATGTAGGGCAATAAAACACACTCTGAGAGAGAATGAAACAATATGCAATGCAATCCAAGGGATAATCCTACTGGAACAAAACAGGTCAGGAACATGACTAAGGGGATAACAGGAAATGTTACCACCCTATTTATATTAATCTGTATGTCTGTCGCTATAAACAAACTAGCTGTTAACAAATTATTGGCATCAGCGTATATAAGATGTGTCAGTGTTGATGTGGATACAGTCTAAAGTTTGTAGGTTGTTATGTTGAATGAGTGTTATTTCTGCTGGAAAGTTGTACTTGTTTTATTACTTAAGGAACCTCTTTTTGAGTGTATTTTTTAACCATTCCATCTTTCTTTTGCAAAACATTAAATATTGCAGTGTCCTATAATAGCCTTTAAAACGTGACTGCAAAAATATTAAATGCAAATATATTAATTGCCAAACAAATATATAAGTGCAGAAAGGATGTTGATGTTGCCTCCTCTCAGTAACTAATCCATGAACATGCAGCTGCCAGCATTGATAGCAACAGTCAAGGACTTTTAAGAAAGGTTTAACTACTTTTATTTTTATTTATTATTATTATTATTATTATTATTATTATTATTATTATTATTATTATTATTATTATTATTATTATTATTATATTATTATTATATTAATTATTATATGATGATAAATTAAATAAATAATATAAAAGTAGATATACGAATTTATTAGATGGTACTTAGTGTAAAAAAATTGTTTTCGACGTAAAGAGTCAACAATTCGGGAATGTCCCAACCAAAAACGTACACTGCATTTATTTTATTTTCTGCATTCAAGAAAATAGGCCTTGTGATGAGCTGACCCATATAGAGTGTTCTGTGAAATTGGCAGATTATATGTCTTTAACTGCTTTGTGCCTGATACTTTAATGCAATTAAATGGACTTAAGCTACGAGTTAATTATTTTATATGTACATTCAAATTAGGTGTAAATACATAGTATCCTAGTAAAAAGCAAAGTAAACTTGAATTGTGTACTTTGACAGCTTGACAATGGTGTGACATCATTTATATATATATTTTTTTTAATTGTAAACATAGCCGTTGTTTCATCCATATCTAATAACATATCTAAGTGGTTGGGTCAACAGTACAATCTTGGCAGGAGACCTGTTCCCTTTTGGAGACGATCCATTCTTAATGAAGTCTTATCTTTCTCAGTTATATCTTTCAGCAGCTGTTTTTTTTTCTTCTCTGTTGACATTTTCGTTTGACAGGATCCAGTTCCAGGTTCCGATGTCTGTTTAAAAAAATGATGAGGTTGTTGGCTTTAAAATTCCCTCACTGCATGTGTGATCAGCATTTTCCCAGGCTTTTCCACATAGTTTGCCAGGCAGTGGGACTGACCTTTTGAGGCAAACACTTTTTCATTTCAAAATGTTCACTTTGATTCCTATCCCATTTTTCCAAATTGTTTACATATACGTATGAATGATATGTTTGTGTAATGGATTCCTTTTGTGGTTTTAGTGGAATGTTTACTTAGAACGTTAGGTTACTTACCGTAACCCTGGTTGCCTGAAAGAGAAGATGAGCAACAACATACTTATGGAATATGCCTGTCTATTGGTCAGTATTACTGAGCTCTTTATATCAGAGCTTCCGATAGGCCCCTTCCAGGAATGGGTCCTTGGTCCCGCCTACCGAGGGATCAAAATAGTCAACCCATGGAAGCCATTCCTCTTTTTGCAGTGAACTCATGAGGGCGACCAATGTGACCTTGAAAGGTTTGTTGGTCGTCTTCTCTTTCAGGGAGCCAGGGCTATGGGAAGTAACCTAACATTCCCTTTCAATTCGAAGACGACCAACAACTTATGGGAAAGTATACCAGAGCAGTAGCGAGGGAGACAGAATGGCAGAATACGAGGGACACGTCAGAAACGCATAACCCAAGGTTAGCGGTGCGAGACTGCAATCCCAAGGATCCTCGTGCCTAATGAGGGCAAGGAAGGACCTATCACATTAAGACGATAGAACCTAGAGAAATTATGCGGCATAGCCCAGCTAGCCACAGTACAGATATTGGACAGCGAGGCACCTCTGAAGAGGACCCAAGATGTAGCCTACCCTCTGTAGCCTACCCTCTGCCCTCCCAGCTGGGGACAAGCCGGCACAATGATATGCAGTCGAGACTGTGTCCACAATCCTGTGCGACAGTTGCTGTTTTGAGAGGGCTTGGCCTAGGGTCCATATACCGACAAAGATAGACAAAGAGCTGGTCAGAATGACGGAGGTCTCATGTTCTATCCAAGTAACACCTCAATGCCCGCACCGGGCAGAGGAAGTTCAATCTCTTATCCTCCTCGGAAGAAAACGCAGGGTCCACAGACTGATTCATGTGGAAGGCTGTGATCCCCTTAGTGAGGAAAGCAAGGTTTGTACGTAGTGATACCCTGCTGCCATCTTCCCAGATACGCATGCCGGAGTTGTGTGCCGACTGCACCTGTAGCTCACTGACCCACTTTGCGGAGGTGATAACCAAGAGGAAGGCTGTCTTCATAGACAGATACTTAAACTCTATAGAGTGTATGGGCTCAAATGGGGCCTTTGTGAGAGCCTCCAGTACAATATCAAGGCTTCATTGACCCTCCTTGGAGAGTGTAATCACCGAGCACCCTTGAGAAACCAGGTTGCCAAGAAATGCGCACCCGGAGATACTGAATCAATGGGGCCATAGCATGCAGAAATGGCCGCCAAAGTACACCTTCATTGTAGAAGGTGACCTACCGGCATCAAGTAATTCTTGCAGTTTCTGCAAGATAACTGGCATAGGGCAAGAGACATGGTCATAACCCTTAGTCAGACACTAGTTCTGAAGATATTTCATTTGTAGACATATAATGACCTAGTGGAGCCTGCCCTAGCATTCTGCATGTACCACAATTCTGCCATCAGACCCAACAATTTCTGACACAACACCAAGGTGACCTCTGATCGCTGTCGAAACCGGGAGAGGCAACCTTGAATAGCTACTACCCTGTCGTCCGACAGGTATGCGCACATTGTACTGGAGTCCACCCGGATCCCCCAAGTATGTCATGCACTGCACTGGTGTATGCTGATTCTGGAGCGGGCGACAGCGGAGCCGGGGCTGCGGCCGGAGCCACAAGTGCCTGCTGCCTTGTCAGGAGCAACAGGACCTAGGCCATCTGCACCTTGAGGTGCATTATGTCTCTCACCTGCTACGATCGCTTAACCCGTCTTGCTTGTGAAGATGGAAAGCAGCTACGCAGAGACAACGCTCGAGGCTGCGTGCAGGGGATGCACTGTGAGGGGCTCTGGGATAATCGGAGGAGCGTAGGATCTGGGGCTCCAAGGGCCGCTGACAGCTCGGCCACTATAGTGAAGCACCCGGGACTGAAAAGCCAAATGTTGCAAAAGGTCTCATCCCATAAGGCCAGAGTGCTGGCTGCCCAAGCACCATGCACACAAAGTACGCCCATCCTCATGGGGTATGTTCACCCTACAGGACCTGCAAGCGTGGAACCAGGGTTGACTATTTTGATCCCTCAGTAGGCAGGCCCAGGAAGGAGCCTATGGGCAGCTCTGATATAAAGACCTCATTAATATCTACCATTAGGCAGACATATCCCATAAGTATGTTTAGATTTAACAGTTTCTTCAGAGTGTAAATGTTCTTTATATAAATTAACAAACATCAGACGCTGTACAACTGTGTCATTATACAATGCATAGGTATTTCAAATACCCTATTCACACAGCCCCTATAGTGCTTAATCACTGCATTTTGCAAAATGTGATGGTGAATGACGCAAAGGACATCATTTTGGTAGTCTAAATAGGGTATGCATCAAATTGACTAAATGTGTTGTGTTCTTTTTGTTGACCACCAAACTCATTGAATGTTGTTACAGATTATCTGGGTTTTCTTGACGAAAGACTACTGTTAACCCACTGGACCTATTATCTTCTATGAATTAAATCAGTGGTCCTCCCTGGCTATTTCAGTCCATTCCAGTTCAGGGCTGTGTTTTAGCCAACTAAACAATTAAACAGTCCAGTGCCATATTCCTACCAGGTCTTTAAGTTTTGAATTAAATCTAGGTGTTCCATTCAACAATTAAGCACCTGCTTTGGGATGGACTGAAATATCCACGACCGATTAACACTTAATCTTCAAGGTTCAATCACAAATTAGGCTCAAATTACAGAGAAAAAGTGAGATTTTTTAGAGATGGTCAACAATTTTTAAAGGCTGCCTAAATTGTAGAACAAACAAAAGGCTCTAAATAAATGTGTTGTTTTAGGCAAATAAATTAGGCAGTAGTTCAGTGTAAATATTAATCACGAGAGCAGCATTCCTGTCTTTCTAGGATTGCACTTCAGATAGCTAGCCAGCTTTTACAACTTTCATTATAGTCTGTCAGGATGTCTGAGGTTCATATATTCCAGTGATGGTGATTTGAAATGAAGGCACTAAAAATAAAGCCGGTACCATTTAGTTACTTTTCAGTTTAACCACTGCCTGAAGGATCTCCGACAGCAATGACACTCAGTCTGTTGTCACTTACTGTACACATTCAGCATCAGCAATATTTAAGTTACTGCAAAACAGGACCTTGAACTACATAAGTAAATTCAAACCTCACTGGTTTGCCTGCAACTGTAACTTTTTGTGATTTTGCAAAAGACTAAAATACTGACAAACATCTCTAATAAAAATCATCTAGATTTCTATAAATGTTTTAAGACTAGCATGAAAAACATACCATTGTTTGTTAAACTAATGAAACTTTAGAATCAATTTAATTGAATTCAAGGAGGCCAGCAATCAGCTACAAAGTGTATAAGTAACCAAACTGAATATTTAATGGGAAATTATTTATTGTTATTTTCTTCAAAAGACTCTCTCTTTACTGTTCTTATCTGATACATCCTTTAATCAACAATTTACTTAATCAGAATCACCTGAACATTGTTGGATAGCCATCAAATGGATCTGAAACTATAAATAGCGTGCTAACTTATGGTATGCAGATGACAGGAAGGCATATCATGTGGAATACATCTTTATTTCATTTTTGTTTTTCAAAAGAAAATTAATTTCTTGTGATTTCTTAAAGCATTTGCAAGTGTTTTGCTTAAATACTGGAAAGGTTTTCCCCATTGATTCTGTGATGAGTGAGATATGCGTTTCAAAAAGATCCCCTTTCAGTTACCCAGACTATAATGTGAGGCCTGCACTTCTCAAGCCTAGCCAAGAACATTCAAAAGCCTGGGCGGCTTTAGGCATCCAATTTACCACATTCTTAATCAACCCAGATGAAGTAGAAAAACGATGAAGTGAGTGTAGTGCTTTTCTTTGAAGTCATTGTTTTGTTACACCTTTAACCATTTTGACTTTTTTCATTGTGCCTTTTGATGTAAATATTATCGGGCCATGCCTAAACAATGCAACTTATAAAGGAGGGGCCTCTGTAAATTATTGAGGTATTACCAGTGGCATGTCTGATTGCTGTAGAATTCCTTTAATCTGCCAACCCAAAAGGGTTTATTTAAAATAAGGGCATGAAGGCATCTGAACTGCAGCCAAATGCTCTAAGCATAAATATACAGTAGAGACAGACAGAGACTGATTAAAACACTGGACTAGTTTAAAGGGTTGTTTGCTTTGCATTTCTGAGGTCTGTTTTATTTTGCTGTTTATTAGCTATTTTAGCTGGGTGATACTGTACATCCCATCATTTGGATGGAAAGATTGACATAAGAAAGCTTCCATCTGGTTTTGTGAGTGTCCTTTGAATGTATACTGTGGGTACTCTTTGTAACGTTCTCATCCTTATTTTTTGCTTAGTGAAGCACATACAACATATTCTCTACAGTTTTGTTGTAAAACCACAGTTCAGTTCACCCGTCTTCCATCTTGTAATTTTATTTATAAAAACAAGGACCAGGAAAAAAAAAATTCTCAGCTAAATTATACAGAGCCATAGTTAATTTCCATAGTAATAAAATGCTTCCAATCTAAAGAGGGCCATGTGGTCAATGAAAGGATGGCCAACTCTGCCAACTCTTATTGGTCTGGTTTGGCTGTAGCTCCTCATGTTCTTGGAATGGAGATTCAGTGGCACGTGAACACTATAATTGTAGAAATTTTCTGAGCATCTTCTACTTCCGTCATATTGGAATTTATCCAGGTGGAATGTTAATCCAACCACAGCACTAGGTCCAAAGTCAGTCTGTGATTCCAGCACAGTTTGGGGTATAACTCAAACCATGTCTCAAGCTTTAGAAGTTTATTTTTGAGTTGTGTTGTCTTGATTATTTTTACTATGAGTAATTTGTGCTGAAATTTTAAATTATAAATGAATTCATAAAGTGGAATGCAATGTATTGCTTTTATTTCTATTTATTTTATCATCTTTGGTGTCTGTGAATGTAGGGATATTGAAAGTGAGGGACAATGTCCCCACCTTGTAGCTCTGCAAACACCTCAGTTCTGCTCTGAACACCACTCAATCATGAGACTGCCACATTAGTTGAATTCTGAGAGTCAAGTTTCACTTGTGACTTGATTCAAACCCAGGCCTCCAGAGGTGACAGACATGGGGGCAGATTCAATATAAATTCTGTGCACCATCTTAGCTAAGATGGGATGAACATTGTTATTAAAACACAAATTCACAATGTAGTAAAACCTGTGTAATACTGCCACTCTCCATTCTATTTTGGCAGAATTTTGGGGTCCCAACCAAATCCCTCTTGAAATAAATGGTATAGCATCTTCAATGCGCAACCTGTCTATTATGGAATCTTGCATTATTTGTATTTCTTGTCTGTCTAAAGCCAATATAAATATGACTGTGCAACAAGTCAAATATGACTGTGCATCAAGTCTGTATTGCTGTCCATGCTGGACTTTCTTCTATACTTATTCTTCTCAATCTTTCCTCTGCTTTTGACACTGTCGACCACCTCATCCTCCTCTCCACTCTCTCTAGCCTGGGCATCACTGGCATACCCCTTGTCTGGCTGCAGTCATATCTATCAACCTCACTTACCCTCAGACCTTTACTATTCTCCCTGTACACCTCACCCCTAGAAGCTATCATTTCCTCATTTAACTTCCCTCACCATTTATTTTCTGATGACACCCAGATTTTCTTTCAATTCCCATCTTTTACCCCTGACCTGGCCACCCATATATCAGCCTGTTTGGTCGCTATCCAATCCTGGATGAAAAATAAAATACTTGTGTACATAAAGGAGAGAACATTTTAAATTAACATACTCCTTGAATTACAGGGTATACTACGGTATGTTCTTTTAGATTTTACAATAGCTGCCTCTATAAACCAGTATACTGTATTATTCGGCACACTTTTCTGGTCCCATAGGATGCCTGGTTAAACAGGTTTTGCTACACACTTTTGGATGCAACAAATTCAGTGCAACTGCTGCATTGTTGAGTGACTATGAGTAATTTATTTTACAGTTTGTAGGTTTTGAATGCAACATATTTAATTGAAACATACTTATTTGAGCTATTACTTATATATGTTTTTTTTTGTTTTTTTTTCAGGTCTGGAAGTTGATGGCATTTACAGAGTTAGTGGTAACTTGGCCACTATACAGAAGTTACGATTTGTAGTGGATCAGGGTAAGTTTGTTTAATTTCTTTAAAATAATGGGGGTTTTTGTAAGGATTAATACAATGAAGCAGGTTTTTCATGTAAATTAAAGCCTGGTATCCATATAAACATGTTTTAGGAAATCTATTCCTAAGAACATGGGTAGGAAACTTGTGTAATTTGCATACATTGTACTTGTTACATAAACAGAATACTCGATGAGCGTTCATTGAGATCTGTGATTATTTCACTCTAGAAGATGGCCCTAAACAACCCACTCACATTCGTTGGTTGATAGTCCTCATTTGTTGAATACTTACAGTGCTCCATAAACATTTACTCATAAGTGTGACATTCAGTCTATAGTTTCAATTCATGATGGACTTCATAAGTGAATATCAAATGGTTAACATTAGCACACAGAATACACTTCTAAAAGTAAACCAGTGCTAAGACATATACATAATTTAGCAGGGTATATGTTGCCTGTATTACTCCATTCACATATATCCTGGTATCTCTGAATAGATAAATAAATGCATATGGTTTTAAAAAGAAAGCTGTCCCACAGATACAATATTGCTCTGAAACTTGATTAATTTACTCACAATGTGGTTTGGTTTGATGACTGCTAAGAATAATAACACACAGAATGTTAATAAACTACCAGGTCATTATCCTTTATAAGCACCACTGGTATACACTTCTATAGTAAAGCACATTGCATATGGGTGTAAGTGTTTTATATTTATAAACGTAATGGATTTGTTAACAGTTCCAGTTACAGAAAGTATATTTGCTATTTGTTTGGCATCTGTCTCCTTTCTGAAACTACAGTTCAGATTTTTTGTAAAAGGTTCATGACGTACCTTATACCTGTAACCAGACTCCTAGACTTCCTGCCTCTGAATTTAGTGTAAGGAAAATGAAGACATGTTGAAAAATCACAAGGTCTTACTTTCATTTGTGGGTGGGCTTATTTTCTGTTCAAAGGAACCTTTATATATAAAAAATATATATTTATCTATTTGGACAGCATAATTAGCATTTTAAATGTGAATTATACACAAGACATTTGACAGATATTACAGGCAAATACAGTAGTTGCATATAGGAACACCTTCTAAAAGAACACTTCGGCTAAGAGAATAACCTTGTGGTGAAACAGATTCTTTCCCATTGTAAATGCTCTGCCTAAAGGAACAAGAATTTCGCTTAAAAGAACACCTTTTTGGCACTGATAGTGATTCGTTCACAATTGATACAGTAGTGTTTTGTAACTGATAACTCATCATCATCAAAATTCAAATGGTTTATTCAATCTTTTTGAATGACTTGTCATCGCGAGAATGTCTTGAGGCACATTGATTGGTTCATTGGCTCATTTTGTATTCTGATTTCCATGCGTGAACCTCATCACTACAAAATAGCATGTAAACAAATGGTGAAACGCACAGCTGTTTCTCTTGCTACAGAAAGTGAGAATTTGTTCGAGCTCTTGAAAGAAACCTGAATCAGACACAAGGCACAAGCAATTTGGTGTTGTCCGTTCTGGTGAGTTGCTTCACCATTCTGTTAAATAATTTTGTGCATGTCTTAAATATTTCTCCTGTACATGTATTCATAATTCATCTAGAGCTACTGCTGCATTTTTTAACGTGTGTAGGGGTACGGTGTTAATTTAGTTTGACCGCTAGTTTATTATTATCGTTTATTAACATACACTTGCAAATTGCTTTTCTCTTACTTATTCTGTTCATTTCATATGTTGATGCACATGCGTCATGACAAGTAATACTGTTTTAGAGAATACTTTAGCTAAGAGAACGATTCGCTTGCTTCCTAAGACGTGTGCTCTTAGTTGGAGATGACTGTACCAAAATAGGTAAAAAAAGTATGTTGTGTTTTTTGCTAAACAGCATATTATGAGCACATTTTCTTAATTTAGCATATTATTTATTTATTTATTTAGCAGACACCTTTATCCAAGGTGACTTACAGAGACTAGGGTGTGTGAATTATCCATCCGCTGCAGAGTCACTTAGAACAATGTCTCATGAAAGATGGAGCATAAAGAGGTTCAGTGACTTGCTCAGGGTCACACAGTGAGTCAGTGAGTGAGCTGGGATTTGAACCGGGGACCCCCTGGTTACAAACCCTTTTCTAAAACCACTGGACATCAATGCTGCAGAACCCAAAATACTGATGAAGGCATTGGCCAAAATGTTTGATTATATTTCTTAGTTCAGTATTTGTTACCATCTGAATATGAATGTTGCATCTATCTCTCAACGCAGACAGATGCAATATGTCTTAATGTGTCTGTGGAAGGGGTGTGGGTAATTCACTGACTAGGAGACAGACAGGTGTGCTTGAAAACACCACACAGGTGCCCAGTTTTATTTGCAAACAGTTCTTGCTTTTTCCGGCAGAGGGCACTGTTGACCGTGGGCTGCCTATCAACGATGATAGACAGCACCACGGAAATACCACAGCTGGTACTTGAACAGCAAGTGCACTCGCAGGTGCTCAAAGAAATAATAATGAAAACAGAAGGCGAAAAGAACAATGGAAAATAAAACAGTAATAAAACTACAAATAAAAGGTGCTGCACTCGGCAGCGTTATCCCGGTCTTCGCTACCTGCACGACCCAGATCACCGTCCTACTCTGTAGGCTAGCTAGCCTGTTCTGTCACAATACGCCGGGGTCTGCCCAAGGGTTCCCCGCTCTCTCTGTCTCTCTATGCAACTCTTTGTTTCGCCTGATTCCCGATCCTGGATCAGAGCTTCCGCACTCTCGTTGCGCCTAAGTGGGCAGACCTGAGGAAACAGCAGAGCATTTTTTTATAGGGCTAGCAATCTGCCAAGACTCGCCTCTCAGCCATTCAGAGAGGGAAAGTCCACACACCCACTTTCCCACCTCCCCGTGTCACTGCCATGTCTCACAGGCGGTTGTTGGATGACTGTCGCCCTCTTCCTGCAGCCCGTGAACACGCCAGCAGAGTCAGCACAGATCTCTCCCTGTTATAGTGTCCTTACACAGCTTCAGTAACATAAAATTGAAAGGAAAGTTTTCTATAAAACAGTGAACAACATGATTCTGTGGCATTACTGAAAAGGTAAGAAATTAATTAATGGTAAATCGAACTCGATCAGCAAAATCCACATTGGTTTTCAGTAGGTTTTACATAGAACTGTGTGGGCTTCTATTGTCAGCCCTGTTATTTGGAAATTCAGTGTTCCTAGTTTTTATTGCTTTGGTCTGTCTTTATCCTGTTAGATTTCAACATTAAGTACTTTTACTGATATGGTTGTTTCTTTGAAAACACAACTATTTATTTTTTAGCAGTCTGAATATTCTATTCATTGTCATAAATAGTCCAATACACACAGATTCCCACGTCAAATCTTAAGAATGCGGTTGCTGTACGTTTTTAAGGAGAGCTGTAAAGACTGATACTATCCACACCTGGTTATAAATGATAATGTATGTTATGCTGGTTTTAGAAAAGAATGTGACACTTAATAGTCTATTTTTCAGAATGCCTTTTTATGCAGTTCATCTGATTAATCTGTTGCAGAGAAGAGAGGAATTAAACACTGTATAAAACAGTTTATTTGTTAACAAAATGAATTGCCATGCCACACAATGCTAGAGATGTTGATTGGTATACTTTTTAAGTGTCTGTACTGGTTTAGGCTGCAATCTGCTTTGTAGTGGAAACATAGAAACACAAAGAAATTATACAGCGGGGACTGTGGTACCCCCTAAAATGGGGTGCCACAGTTTCAAAGTTTTCACAATTGTTTCAGGAGTGAAATTGTTTTTATAACAATTAAAGTATAGAACAGTAAACTGCAAGTAAAATACAACGACGGGGATTCATCTGGTGATATACAGTAAACACAATGACACTGAAACACTACTTGTAATGTAACATTATTTAAATTGGATTACAACAACTAGGATATGTAGTGTGATTAAATGATTTACTGGGGCTGTTGAATGTACTTTACTCCGTTTTATTTCTTTATTTTTTTGTTCAGCGTCAAAAGCATATGTAAATATTTACTAATTGGCATAACTCACTTATTTGTAATTACACACGGAATACACCCGTTCAACTTTCATAAAGATAAGACTAATGGATTACTCATTTATTAGCCAAAGTGTTTTTTACAGTTAATATCTTTTTTGATTTGCATATATGTTAATCATATAACTTGAAGTAAGTGTATTAGCATTTACAGATGAGCACATTGTTTTGCTATAAGTTCATAAGTATTAAAATGTTATAATAACATATTCTGTTAGCTGTTTGATGTAAAGATAAGATGACCTGCCTTTGTGGTTCTGCATTGCCTGACAGAACCCAGAAGCATGGAAGCAAGCATATGTCCATATGTTTAATAAAAAACAAAGATTGAAAATGTATTCCATCTCAAAAATGTTTTTGAGTTTATTAAGTTTTTTTGCAACTTGCACAGTAAATGAAGGTCATGGTTGCTTGTAAAGCAGCAGGTAATAACATGTGTGCATTGGGAACAGACTCATGCTGGTTTTCTAGGAAGCTTGGAAAGATATTCTCCATCAAATGACTGCTTCTAACTGCATTCAAATTTGGGGGACAATTATTTAGAAACATCACTGGAGCCTTAAAATGTAGAAAATATCCCTGTACCCATACCGGCCCTGAAAAATAGAATATTGTAGTTAAAATTATTTTTAGTTTATACAGTTGCTGGTTTTATTTTTGTTTTTTTTATGATACAGTAGTAATGCATTCATTGAAATTGCAGGACATTTTAAAAGCTGCCAAAATTGTGAATTATATTAATATTATATTTAAAATCTTTTGATACTCATAATCAAATTATGGCTCAAGCAAGTCATACATAGTACTGAAAACACTTCCAAGATCCAATTAGTGTTTCAATAAAAACTTCAAAAACATGTTGACCAAGTGCTTGTAATTTCTGAGCGTTTGCAACTGCCAGACTTGTTATTGTTCCCTGTGTATATATATACTAATGACACAAATGAAAAAGGGAATCTCAGATAGCATTTTATTGCTAATACATTTTAATTAAAGTCAGAAAATATTAGAACGGTTTTAATGGTCACCCTAAACAAGAAAGATTAAGTGATTCAAGGGAAAATGCCTTCTTGTAAAAAGCAATGCAGAAAAATTTACAGATGAGGAAAATGTCTGTGTAATTAATGGTTAGAAGGGTAAAAATTCCAGGAACGCTGTCTTGATCAGTGCTTTGCAGAGCCGCCATTACTGTCTGTGCAATCGTTTAACAAGGTTTTAATTGAAAAAATAAGTGAAGGCACTTCAGTATTGTTAATTTACTTTATAATCACACCCCTTCCACAGACACATTAAGACACATTAAGACATATTGCATCTGTCTGCGTTGAGAGATAGATGCACCAAATATGAAATTATGTCAAATGTATTTACAACTATGCCTTTAAAGTGATAGTGGGTGATGTACTGTTCTTAAAATGTATACATTTTTCTGTTCTTCCACACAAAACCCACTTTCATAAAAAATCTCTCTGGGCTTTAAACAAAAAACAGCCAGGTGGACCTGGGATTTGAATGATTGCAAGTAAATTGCAGTTTAGAATACTTTGAAATTAAATAATTTATAAATAGTGGTGAAAGCATAAACCAGATTATTGATGAACCAGAAATGTATAAATGTTGATTAATGCTTGGGGTCTAACCACAGATTGTTAGCAATTTGTTGCTGAAATAACCACACATATAAAAAATCACGTTGTGGTCAAAATCAAATACAGCCAATTCATCGAATTACAATCTTAGGCAGAAATGTCATCTAAAATGAAGGTGCAATGACTCACTTTGTTTTGGGGTTTTGAGGTGCTTTTCTACTTTTCCCAATGCAAAATGGTGAAGGAAATTACAGTAGTAAACTCATTTGTTATTAATACACTTCTCTTCATGTTTTCTGTTTACATATATTTTTTTAAACCTAAATGCATTGGAAATTCCATTCAAGTAAACCCATAGATGATAATGTCTTGTTTTATAATATGCATGTAGCATTTTTGGTTGCTGTTAGGAAATGTTATGGTCCAGAGAGAAACGTACTTTGCATGTGGTATATATAACTATATATATATATATATATATATTATATATATCTATATATATATATATATATAATATATATATATATACACTATATATATATATATATATAAAAGAATCGCGTTATGGTGTCGAAGAATAAGAGAAGTAATAATTTATAAAGATTTCTGAGAAGTGACGAGTGTCAACTGGACCAGTCAGTCAAAAATATATACATAATTTAAAAATTATATAAAACAATTGAGCCAAGTAAAGCTAATAATTCTGTGTGGCGGGGTGCCCCACCCCTGTGCGTATTTATTTTTTTTATTCTCTGTAAATAAGTGTGTGTTTGCGCTTAACCTGCAAGTTATGTTTCTGGGTCAAGTTTTTAAAGGGACAATAAACCTTTTTAAAGTGAAAATGGGCAGCGAGGAGTCACATCTTTCATTATTCACTACACCATGTTTCGCATCCGTAAGTTAGCATTGGCAACACGCATTGGTAGTTTCACACATTGGTAGTTTCCCTTTAAGAACCATCGTGGCTGCCATGACACACCTACGAAGAGAGTTACCTTAATTAAGGTCTGCCCACACCCGGTGTCCGCTATTTTGTGGGTTTTCACCTTTCCTAAAACTACATTAACAATATAAGGCCCCTCCTGACCATTTTCCCCTCGCTTACCGGCTTCAGATGCCCAATTGCATGACTCCACAACACACTCCATTGCCGATGGGCATGACCTGTCTTGATGTCCCTGTTGGTTACATCTAAAACAGGTATTGGGGAAAGAGGGAACATTGATTACTTATCTGTCCTGTTGCTGGTATGGCAACGGGGCAGGGGTAGCAGCTCTACCCCAGCTGGGGGCCATCCTTGATCTCCATAGATGGGAGCTGTGATTCCACCTTTGTTACCATGGCTTTTTGTCCAGTGAATATTACCTGAATGCAACCAGGGTATAAACAATGCAATACGGGTATAAAAGAATAAATAGTTTAAAACCGATATATAAAAAATGGAAATGCCAGCTATTTAAAAAGGGTTACATGTAATTTTTACATATAATTTTGTCCTTTGCGCTATGACAAGCTGATTTTAGTTCAGACCTATGCTCTTAACCCAGAACAACACTTCAGCTAAGATCTCGATTATCAACCTTACATTTCAAAGGTAGCAAATGACTCTGCCAAGTACTTAAACAGATTGCCACTTCTTCTGATTGTTACGGTGTGCATCTCCAAGTATTTAAATGGCTTCCATGGAGATTGTTGTTAGGTAGTAATATGTAAGATTCTGTAACAGATGAATTTTCTTTGATAGTTATCTATTCAGGAGTCCTGTCATTGCCTTATACACTTGCCAGACACTATCACTTAAATAAACCTGCAATAATAATCTCACATGAAACTAAATGGGGACATTAATGGATTGTGGTGGAAGTATCTCCTTTAGTGTTTACATTGCTGTTCATTTTTTAAATATATTTTCCTTTTGTGTGTTTTTAGTTGTTGCTGAGGAAGATGTGCAAGCATGGATAGTCGTGTCTTTAAAATAGTTCAAATACAGCACATCTCAATATTGTTACTAAAGTTCCAGTACTACTGGCCAGCAAGTACAATAATGTAATAGAGTAATAAGAGTACCCACTGCCAGCTACTCATGCTGTCTGCCTGTGTAGGACAAACTGCTGTTCAGCTTGCAAAATTGACTTTCTGTTATGACTGTTATGTCATCCATGTCTTGACTTGTACCTTATCATGTATTAAGACACTATATCAGTGTCTGTGTTAATAAATCATGAGGTTGAAGGGATTTTGAGTTGTGGATGATGTCAACGTAATGCTTGGATACATCTTGACCTGGACTGGTAATGTCTAAGAAATCATTTTGACTTTCATCCCTCTCTAATAGCTCAAGTAGTTTCAAACAATCTCTTAGTGTACATGAGGACATGCTACAAAATGGCCACAAATTAGATTCCTTCGGTAACATGATCACTGAGAATTCCAAGCACCGAGACAGATGAATAGAAATGTGGGATTGTATGTGTATGTATGGAATTCAAGCACTCTGTCTGCACATACTGTAAATAGCATGCCTTCAATCTCCAGTTTCTATCACAAGAATTAAATCCATCCTCAGCAATAATGTGCCTTGAAAATATCCCCCATAACTGTGCCAGCTGTCAACACTGCCATTTGGACTATTTTAGTTCTGCTCTATAACAAGGGCTTTCTTTTCTGTAGCTACAGATTTATACTTTTTTTTTTTTGTTTAAATAGAGTAATATTACTTATAGCTGTCTTCCTATATGTCTTTGCGCCATCAAACAGTATATTTGATCTAAATAGTTATTAAAGCTGTAAATCACTGTTTGATCCTTATGTGCGATCTATTATCATGCATCAATATGATATATGACATTCTTATAAAGTTTATATTTCAGAGGTGAGGATGAGGATCCTGTGAGTAAAGTGAAGGCTGAAACCAGCTGGCAAGAATAAATGGAAAACATTATATTTTAGCTGAAGTTTTCTATACTGGCCTGAACATAGATGTTGGTTCATTTTTGTAATGGAAGGACACCTAGCTACTAATACAGGATGTGTAGGTCATAATACCTTAAGTAAAATGTAATCTGATTAATTGCAGTATTTAAATGCATAGATAGAAGGGACTGTGATATTTAATATACAAAATGTTGCTTAAATTAAATAATCGAGAAGCATCATCTGATAACCTGGAGAATGATTACACTGGCTTATGTTGATAATTCTGTCTGTGTGTGAATATTCCCTTTGTAACCATGTGCTGCTACTTGATTATTACATATATAAATATGCAAGAAACCTGTCAAAAGATTTGTGACTTATTTCTGCATGCTACAGTGTGGAACAGTGAACAAGGAACATGCCATTAGTCATAATATGTTTCCTGAAGAGTTTTTAATGTCTTTGTTGTTAATGAGACATTTGCTGAAAAGTTTTATTGTGGTAAAATAAGCAGAATGTTTGCACAGAATAATTATAGTTGGGTTGCTGGTTCGTTATTTCATGGGAAGCCCATTATTCTTCAAAGCAAGGGCAGTAGAAATGTGCTGTTTGTCAATGTTTTATTTTTGAGAATGTTGTTTCTTTGGTTCAGTTTACAAAAGTTTAAGTAAAATGGAAGACATTTGCAATACCGTAAAACTTCAATTAAATGCCTCTGGCATTTATTTACAGTATTTGCCAGCAGATCCAGAGAGTATTGGAGAACCACGATTATTTGAGACCACGTCTATATTAGATCACGAGCTTTACATGCTTCATGCTTCATTGAGACGCTGCTAACACACAACCTTGTAGCAACATTGTAACTCAATTTAAACATTCCGGCAACTTTGTTAAAAGGTTGTGTGTCAGTGGGAACTAAGTAAGTTTTGTTTTATAAAAAAATGACATTGTATACACCCAAGTATAAAACGAAAGTGTTATTACTGTCTTTTTATATGCACTGGTGAACAAGGACACAGTATGAAAAATGTTGGAAAATGAACAAGCAGAAGTACGCATTTGTATTTAAAAAAGCAATTGGATCGACGATTGTTGTCATTATTAATAATAATAATAATAATAATAATAATAATAATAATAATAATAATAATAATAATAATAATAATAATAATAATAATGCAAACTTCTAAAATGTTTTTAAAAATGAGCAATAAAAGCAGTAAGTAGAATTATACAAAATAATGTATTGTTTAATCTCAAACTTGTACATTGTTAATACAACAATACATGTTACAATACATCAAGAAGTTTGTACTTGTACTTTCAGCACACTTAAAATTATCAAAACTTTTAATAACTGCATTAAACTGAATTACATGTAACCTACCTTAAATTACATTTTCTATTATTATTTATTAATCCTGAGAGTCACTTTCATCACTGACCCTTATTAGCAGTTCATTACACTCAAGTTAATCCTCATCTTGCTGAGTGTCAATGGCAATGCCAGAGACCCAGTGTTTAATAGAGACCTGGCGTTTATTTATAATATTTGCCAGCAGACCCAGCGCATATTGGAGACAGGCGATTATTTGAGACCTCCAATTATTTGAAGTTTTACGGTAGGTTACCTTTACCTTGGATGTGATCGTTATTCTGGTTCTTATTATGGAGGGGAACGGCAATAATGAATTATTTAAAAACAAAAAGCATATGACCTCTGCTTCAGTCTCCTGTGACTGACCACTGCAACTTTACATTTGCACTATCCCACACTTTGTTCTTTTGGCCTTTGTGAAATAACATTGTTGAGTTGGATGCCATCTATAATGGTGTGTTGTGTATTGTTGTGTTTCTGTCACCGTCTATAATTTTACTGAAACCCCTCATTTCAGGAGAGACTAAGATAAAATAGAAGTGATTTTATCAGGGAAACAATCACTTTCAACAGCCGTTTCATGATGAAAAATATTTGAACCATTTTTTTAAATGTATTCTCTTTAGTGGAAATCTAGAGTTACATAACAAAGCGTCTGTGCCAAGTTAAAAGTAAATGAAGCATCTCATTACCATTTTTATACAAGGAAACTGTGCTACTTCAGAACTTCTGAAAACAGGCCTCTGAAACTATAAATAAAACACCACTGATATTTCAGATCTAGTCTCTGAATTAGTCATGTATTGTTTATGACAGTCAAACAAGCATATAGACTCGAACAGGCCTTCAGTCTTGGCTGCAGGGCAGCAATGAATACATAAAAAGGAATTGGCCACAGACTGACACACAGGGCTTTCTTTGATTCTAGGATTCAGATAGCCCCCATCTTGATATGCAGACATTGAGACAAAAAGCCTACTGTCTTTGCCTGGTGTGGAGAGTTACTTCAATCGATGCCAAAAAATGAATGTCTTATTTTTAGACCTGAGTATCACTAGATATTGTTCGTTTGAGTACAGATAGAATTTTTGTCCAGTCTAAGGATTACAGGCAGCCTAGTAACCTGTTCAGTTGCAGCTGCTGGCCACCTGTGGGGCAAGTCAAATTAGGGAGAAGTCCCACTGTTCTGGCACTAATTCTTTTTTGTGTGTTTCTGACTTTTCCTATCCGACATTATGTCAGGGTTGGCTAGGCGGTTTGGTTTGAAGCTCCCTTTTATTTGTATCTTTTTTTTTCAAACTTCCCAGCCAAAGCTGACATTATTTTCTGTAAACTGTAAAGATGTTATCAGGCATTTCATTTGTATTTCCCATTACATGTGATATGTGAGCAAGCGCAACATTGGCACTGAAACAGTTAATATTCCCTTTAAGATTATGATCCTTTTTCTTCACAGTTGAGGAATCTGACCCTGTTGACTGACCCCAAAAATGACAACTAGGGGGCACTGGTGTTTGAAAGACATCCGTAGCTGACAATGTATAGATTGATACATTCATAAAAAGGATGATGTATCTAAAAAGGAGATGGACAACAAGAAACAGGGACAGTCTGTCAGAGCCATGCATTGCATAGCCAATACATTTAACAACATCTCTTCACATCAGATGATGTAATCATATTTCATGCTAATGTTCAGAGGAAAAATAGACTATCTTCAGTTCATTAAAAGCTACATGTCTAACCAGTAGAAGATCTTATTGTTTTTAGAGCACTGACTTATCCATAATGTAAGTAGGGAATAAATGCTTAGAAACTGTATCTTTTGGTATATTCTTGTTAAACAGCATGATGACTTGATGATTAGAGTTCCGTATTATTCTAGAAGGCTTTAAATGAACCCCAGTTCCTCAGTAGGGTCAGGTGGGAAATAATAGGTGCGATGAAGTGAGTATGTTTGGATCAAACTCCATTTGCCGAATGACATGTGAATGAAAAGGGACACATATTGGCATACCTTTGCAATACAATAAAAATGTCGATTTAGCTGTTTTTTCAGAGGGTTTAAAACAAGCCTGTCTATAGCCTGAGATGGGCATCGTTGCAGTTTAATTGGGGTGGGATTATTCTACAATGTTTGTTTAATGTAGATAAAAATAGATACACATTTGAGGCAAATGTTTAGTAAAATAAATGTTTAAAAAGAAATACAGTTAACCACTGTACAGCAAAATTGTACAGCACAGTATATCAAAAAAAGTAAAAACATAAGTTGCAGATTATTATACTAGGAGTGCTGTGCATGTGTGCTGTAGGTTTAGCACGTACCATTTAGTTTGTGAATCAATTGCGTCATGAAGGCAGCTCTCTCACTCACTATTGTAATCTTGTTTTGAATCTTTTGCTTTTAAAAGGTAGCATTCTGTAAAGCAGTGGTGTTGGTATAGTCACAATGTGACTATTTTGTAGGGTACAGCCAACCCCATAGTACGTGGTACAAATCTAGATTTTGTTACACATATAATTTTAACACAGGCAACCTGGTAAGTCAAATGAGAACACGTTTGCTTTCTGAAAAATAATGAAATATAACATTTATAATATAAGAGACTGGAACTTAACCCTCAAGAACAGGATTATAACGCAGCTATTTTACAACTGTACCACCAATGTTGTTTTAAGATCGCATCAAATCCTACCATTTAGAAAATCCAACATCATACAGATTTGCTTTGTAGAAGGTGTGAGGTGAGATAGCACCATTAGTTTGTAGGGCTTTTATGAAATAGATTGCAGATACAAATTAGGCAGAAGAAAAGAAAAGATGTGTGTGCATACACCACTCAGTATACATTTCAAGATGTACCACTTTTTGTCACATTGTTCATAAAAAATAAATTGACAAACAGTTCACTGTATATATATATATATATATATATATATATATATATATATATATATATATATATATATATATATATATATATATATATATATATATATATATATATATATATATATATATATATATTGGCACATTAAGGAGACACAACACATGCTTGTTGCTTTCAAAAACAGTTTCAAGAACAGCTTAAATCAGTAGCTATTTGAACACCCCTACACTTGATTAGTCTCATGTGATTCAAACAGAAATGTGTTTTGTTCTATTTTTTTTTTTTTTTTTTTTAAACCTTTATGTTGATTGCTTTGTGTCAAAACATTTGTCTGCTTTGCATATAGGTCTTACAATTAAAAAATGTTGGGAAGCAAAGCATAGGGCTTGCTAAAAACAGCTTCTAAAACTTAGAAATTCTACTTTCATGGTGTGGTTTCAAAATCAAGAATTTTAGAAAAGCAATGTGAATAACACTGCATTCAAGATATACTTTAAAATAAATAAATCTGATATATATGCTGAAAAACAACCTTTTTAAATTCCATGTAAAGGGCAACCCAGGCCATGCTTTTGTTGAAAAATCTTGAGACTGTGTCGTCGACGTTACAAAATGATCTAATTTGGCATCTATGAGCAATTCTTGCCTGAAGGACTTTTCAAGTGAACAAGGGATGTTCTTGTTACAAGTAAAACCCTGCGCACAGAGATAGAAGACAGATATAAATCATAATTTAGGAGTACGAAAATTAGCTTATGGGTCATGGCTAAGTAATTCATTTCTGTGAAAAGTGGTACTGACTTATCCAAGACATCCAGCTTTAAGAATGTGTGTCTTGTGATTTCTGGGGTCATGGAAGAATGACATCACCAGATTTGCATGCATTACAATTCTGACATAGTGGCACCTTGTTTTTTTTTTTTTTTTTTTTTTTTTTTATTAGTATTCTTTTCCACAGAGTCTGATTTGTTCTCTGTTCTCTGTTCTTGCAAAGAATACCTTTTTCTTTCTATTCTACCAGCTGCTATATGAAGTGGAGAAAATGCCACTCCATTTAATGATGAATGATACTTGACCCTGGACCCGTTCCTCTGAATTTCATGGAATGCTAAATTAACATGAGAGATCTCAACCATGGGATTTCTATTATTCATGCAGTAAAATGGAGACAAGTTATGCAATCAGATTTTTTAAACCATCAAGGTAGATAGGCTAAATGAAGATTAAATGTGTTTTGAACCTGCAGATTAGTTTTATGTATGAGAATGTTTCTAAGCATTGTGCCATACTTTTTTGTAGAGAACGCTGCTCATCAAACATTCCAGAATGGTATTTTGTCCAAGTGGGTCTTTGTTTAGTGATTGAATATGATTAATTATCCGATGCAACAGTTATCGTTGGATTAACAATTAATAGGACCTGTCAAGCAGTCACTCTAGGATTGGTAACTAATTGAACGGCTGGTTGCCCATTGTATCATGTAGCAGGGCCGTAAAAATGAGACAAATCTCTTTCCTTTAATCTCTTTTACTTTATTAATGCCGTACAGTAACTACAGCTAGCCGACTTGCACAAAAAAAGACCAGCATTTTCTATAAATATACATTTTCAAAGTAACTTTCATAATAGTTCTGTACATTCATGGCATAGAAGTAGGGCTTGGAATATATTAAGTAAGCTTAATAAAGATATTGTCATTTTTTTCAGAAAAAAATACACATTTTTATAGTTATATGTATGATCCTTTTTCTTAAGATTTCACGTGTAGTCCCTTTTTAAAAAATGTAATTCAACTCATTTAAATATCATTAGCCTTGAACAATATTTTAGCTCTAGAGAAAGTGTCTTAAAATATAAAAATGGTTTGTTTCAAACATCAGCGCACATCTTTGGGTGTTTTTTTTTTTTTTTTTTTTTTTACAGAAAACACATAATATAAACTGTGCAACAAGGATATCAAGGTGGGAGAGGGTGACTCACATAGTTATTTTTTGTGGTGAACAGACAAACACACCCTGATACCAATTTTAACACTTTTTGGTACTCAGTTGCATTTTGAAGAACTTCAGATTCTTAGAATTAGGAAGCCATATTCAAATTTCATAGTGAAAGAGCAGTAATTGATGCTGAAAAGGTGATGACAAATATTGATTGAAAATAAATTCCTAATGCACAGAGGGTTGGCCACTTTTTTCTCTTACTGCAAAACATCAGGACATGTTTCTGGATGAACGTTAAATCTTAAATTTAATAAAAAGCCTTATGCTTTATACATTAAAGTTTTGGCTATGTATTTACTTTTTCATGAATGAAGTAAGCATTGGAAAAATACAATATGTAATCAATTTGTTAGACTCACGTTGTTAGACATATGAGTCATAATAATACAAAACAAATAAGAAGAAAATGGAAAAGAAAAATAGTTGAATCTGTAACACTGATGCTGTGAATTGTTAAATGTCTCTTATATTGGTATCAATAGGCATATAAAGCACGACAGTATAAATCGCCAAATAAAAACATTATAAACTATTTCTCTGTGTATCTACACAGGTTTTTCTATATATGTGGCCAATGCTTGGGATTGCCAAAGACAAAACATGCTGTTCTGTGAATTACTTCTAGTTAATAGTTAAATGCTGAGACCCTTAAGGACTATTTATTGTATTGTTAATTGCTATATAAAAAAAGGAAGAAACACACTGTCTAAAACACTGGAGTTAGACTTGTTGTACTATGGGAACCTGGAGCCCACACAAACTGTATCTTTAAAAAATCACACTAGGAAGGGTAAGCATGGGAAGAAAACCAGCTGTACAGAATGACGGCCTATTATGGAAAGTTTGGTAGGAGGCTGGGAGGAAAGTGATTTGATCAAGATGAAACTCAATTGTTTGAAAAGGAGTAGCACAGGGGGAGTAGCTTCATGGTGAGAGGGACATCTCAAATATTTGACAGCGTTCACTGGTATGAAAACCCCTCTTTCTTCGAAGCGACAGTAACGCTACATTAGGCCTTGGGCTCTTGATGTCATTGTTTGCTGCTGAGTTTTCAAAGCTGGCCCTCTAGGATGAAGTCAATCTGCATTAATACCATGTAATGCAATAAAGGGGCTTTTGCTAACTGTTTTCAATCAAAGGGACTTGAAGGTTTCCAGTCAAACAAGTAAATCGGTTTCCGAAAAGTTTGGATAACTTGTTTTTATTTACTTAAAATGCTTTACGTATCCTAGTAACAGTATTGTAAGTGATCTGATTGGTACAGCAAACAGCAAACCAGTGTTCTACTTTCACTGAAAGCATCTACTACCCAGTGTTTAACAGAATCATGATTAATACAATGAGAAACAATATCCTAGTAGCATATAAAGTTCCATGTATGAGTAAAGAGTTGAAACACAACTATCTCAAGCTGCAGAATAATAATGTTCCAGTTTTATGTTATATGTATGTGTACAAAGTATTTGATGTTGAAATAATATACAATATTAAGTAATTTAAAGATGGTCATAAACTCTCATTGTTTTTACTAAGAAGGTTAAGAATGATACAGTATGTCATTTAACCTTTCAATGACTTTCCATTGTATTTACATAATACATACAGTACATACATAGTACTATTCTCTTTTTTCATTTCATTTAACAAGAATCATTGGGAAATAGCATATGTCATATTAATCATGCAAATGTGTATGTGAATGTATGAGCAACATATAGTAAGACTTGTTTTCTTATCTTTGATAATTATAAATTTTGGCAAAATAACACAAAACAAATGTGCTGTAGACAAAATTAAGACAACATAATGAGTCAACTCAGCAAACATGCCTGGTCTGCCTTTAGTTGTTAATGAAGTAATGTGTTTCTTGTTTGTTGTTTTGCAGTGTAGGCCAATAGGGGTTTGTATAATATTTTGCAGAATGGAAATACAACTGTTACAAATGGCATATATATATATATATGCATACTTACATAAAATATTTAGTGAAAGGACATTGCTTTTTTTCCCCCCGTTTTGACTCCTAATTGACACTATTATTGGTGAAAAAAGAGGTTGTTAAACATAATTCCTGTGTACATGGCAAGGCTAACATGTGTAAAGTAATAGCTAATTTTCAATAGCCATGTTTAGCATATGCCTCGTGTTGGCTCTGTGAGGCCCCCAGGCCAGTCTCTTGAGCCGGCTGGTTCTTGCACCATGCAGCCCCCCTTAGCCTCTAAAACTAATAACTTTGAATAATTTCTGCCCTGACACTAATGTCTTTACTGATGCATTATGGGAATGAATGTACCTGACATCCTATGTCAATGGTTGCAGCTCTGTGCGTCTCTTTTTTTATTTAGTTTGGCACATTCTTACAGATGGTGTTCTATTGAAAAATGTTCCCTTTCCTGAAAGAAAACCCACACTGCGCTAAACCTCTAGGTACAGAAGGCTGTTAACGGATGCTGATGATAGTAGGCAAACATTAACATAATAATTAGTGTCTTGTAATTGTTTCATTAAAACCAGTTGTTCCATTTCTCCTCGTGTTTTCCCAGAAGAGAAGCTGAATTTGGACGACAGCCAGTGGGAGGACATCCACGTTGTCACCGGAGCGCTCAAGATGTTTTTTCGAGAGCTGCCAGAGCCACTGTTCCCATTCTGCTTCTTCGAGCCGTTTGTTGAGGCAATAAGTAAGTATATTTCTTTTTTGTTTTTTCTTAAATATCTCTAGTAATTGAAACAGTTAGGAGAGCAAACAACATTTGTGGCGAAATACAGATATTTGTAATATCTAAACAATATTTGTGTGAGATGCAGATACTATTCCGATAATTATTATTTTTCCATCTTTTAAATGGGTTCTAGTGTAATATTAAACAGTCTGCTTGTCCCTATCATAGGTGTCATTCAGGTAGCCACTGTGTCCTCCGACTGCCAAGCCAATGTTAAGTCATAACTTTTCTTGTTTTTGCATATATATATATATATATATATATATATATATATATATATATATATATATATATATATATATATATATATATATATATTTTATCAGGGTCATATTTTATCAATGTTCAATTAGAAACTTTGAAAAAAATAATAATTTTGCAAAATGAAAATAAAGTTCTGAGAACTATAAACAAACTTGAACCTTCTCACTTTTGTGTTTTTCTATTACATACATTGCTACAGATAGCATTTTGGAGTGCATCTGGAGAATGTCCTGTCAAAGCTATTACATTTACTGTAATAAAAGTTTCAGTATTGCTATACAGATGTTGCTAGCTCTGACTCACCAACCTGTCAGCTGTTTAATGACTCAGTTTAATCAGCATCAGGACATTTCTATTATTGCTGTTAATAAAACCGAAACAAATCAAGCTTAATTCAAGTAAATATTTTCTTTTGGAATAAAAATACCAGACTTGCAAGCACCATATGCAAGTATTGATCAGCTTAACATAATAACATCATAGAAATGTCAAATCATTCATATATATATATATATATATATATATATATATATATATATATATATATATATATATATATATATATATATATATATCTCTATTTCGGGGGCATTATTGTTTGTGAAACTTATACAGTTAAATTTAAATTTTACATAAAATTTTTTATATATAGACATCGAAAGAATCTGAATAAGTCACTCACAAACTCTGTTCACCACAAAAAAAAAAAAAACTGTGTGAGTCATCCTTTCCCACCTTGATATTCTTGCTGCTCCTCATATAAACTTTTCATTCATTTAAATATTCAATAAATTATTTCAATAAATATGTAAAATAAAAGTGACATGTTGATCTTTTCTAACAGATTCTCAGTATACTTTAGATGCATCTTGTAGAGCAATGAATAGTTAAAAGAAAACATTTTAGAGACTGGTGCTGTCTTCTTCCAGGTACTTCACAAGATTTGTTGACTGAATAGATTGAAATCCCTTTAAATATAATGATTAATAGTTTTGCTTTGTAATAACCTGTTTGGATAGCATCTTAAACCTACGTTCTGAAATGTCTCATGTTTATAATTTTCATGCAGTTTTATATTCACAGCAACTTATTTATTACAGTATTACAGGGAAAGAAAGTTATAAAATAGACATTCTGTGTTATTTAAGGATGGCAAGACTTTTCCCTTTATTGATCACGTGGTTATTTGTTGGTGACTGACGTACAAAAACTCCTGCCGTGCAGTTTGCACTGTGGTTTTTTGGATATTTTGCCAGGCAAGAAAGATAATGCTCCTCAAACACGACACATCACTAATTTATTTGCATATCAGGTCATCTGATTCATTCCTACTTGTTTTTTATTTGATTTTCTTAGCTTAGTAAATGCATGTAACCATGAATACATAAAACTGGAGACTGGATCTGACGGCATATTCACTGTGAAGTCTTTTGATTGTGAAATTTTTGCAACATAAGCACAAAACTATGTAGCTCCCAAAGCAGACCAAGGGCCTGTTTCTATATACATATACGAATGCATATCTGGCAGATACAATATCATAAGTTGCAACTACGAAAAAAGTTGCGTTTCCATATACCAACACATCCAAACCATGCCTAATTTATCACCACCAAATTTGTCATCACATAAATATGAAAGGTCAGTCTCACCTAGTTTTCTCGCCTTTCTTGCATATGGTTGCTAATCAAATGGCGTTTCTGATGCATGCGGTATACCTACGACACAGAGCAAGAGAATTACAGGCTTATTACATCAGCGCACATACATTACAATAACAGACGTGCATAAAATCTTTGACAAGCTATCTAATGAGGAAATAATTGCAAAGTACCATTTAAAGAGAAAGGACATCCAAAAACTTTTTATCTTGCTTGAGCTGCATGTAAAAAGACACACAAAGAGACATCATGCCCCATCTACAGAAGTTCAAGTGTTGGTTACACAACGTTTTCTTGCCAGCAGTTCCTTCCAAAATGGCAATACATTGGCACTAAGCAAGGCATCAGTATGTCATTCTATTGGTTACTACTGCTCTGATAAATCACGCTTCTGACTACATTACTTGGACCACTGTACTGGAATTACATTCAATCAAGGAAGGTTTTTGTTCCATTTGTGGTTTCCCCAATGTGATTGGAGCTATGGATGGCACACATATTCAAATAAAAGGAGCAAGTGTGGATGAATATCATTATATGTGTCGGAAAGAGTACCACTCTATGAATGTGGAGATTATAGGCAACGGTGATCTCATTATAAGACATGTTGTTGCTAAATGGATGGACTGTACACATGATGCATTTATAAGGGCCAACTGTGCTGCTTAAACCACTGGAGAGGAAGGTGGGGCCGCCAGCTGCTTTGTCGCACTCATGTCTCCACTGTACGTATTTTCTTCTCGTGCAGCTGCTATAATCAGCCCATTTTTTTTAGACTGTTCTCAGGATATGGTCCCTCCTTCCTTCACTCGGAGCACTCATTTAGTAGCAATTTCAGTCCATTGAACTGTCTTTGCAGTAGATGTTACATGGCCGCCAAGTTTTGCAAACAGTAGGTCCTTGTGGCTTTCACTTCTTTGAATAAAACAAATAAACTCACTTTGCCATAATGTTTCTATTAGATGACACCTTAGCCATTGTTCACCAACAGTTGGAACCACTGATTCTCCTACTTCAACCCACAATGGCCCTTAATTATTGGCATCCTCATATAATGTCTTACAAAATGTTTTGCAGGTGTGCTGGTTGTTGCCTGTCTTTGCAGTTCATTCATTGACAGGTTAATTAATAAATAGTTTTAAGTTTAGCAATCTATAATAAGAAACACTCTACTCAAGTAATCGACCTTTATTATACCTTTGGCAAAATTCTACTATGTGAATTATAGATGATTTGTATGCAAAATGCAAATCAAATTGTTCAAATGGTTTTGTTACTGTTAAGTGCAATTATAATAATAAAAAGATAATGAAACAATTTTCTATACCATGCCTTTTACCATTTTACCCATGCAGTTTCACATATAGAATGATCAAGGTATCCGAGGCTATCTTTCGTATTTAAATTCGAAAGCAAATTCGATTCATATGGAATATAGAAACGTGTGATAAGTGTTCGTAATTGGATGTGGTAACTTGTCGTAAGACCTTTCGTATTTCCATTTACGCATTTGGGATACAGAAACAGGCTCCTGATTACACTGATGACCAAATGGCAAAAAGAAGGTCTGAAAATCTGAACCCATTTTATTTGTTTATTTGCAGGAAACCCCTAGTCTGAATATCTGCTAGAAACTGTAACAAAAAGGTTACCTTCTGGCCTAAGGCTGACTAGTTTTAAGTCATCTTGTCTAAGTTAACATTCAAAAATGCAGCAGCAGCAGCAGCTCAAAATTAATTACGAATACCTGTACAGGAGAAATATTCAAGACATGCACAAAATTATTTAATGGAAGCAACTCACCACAACAGAGAACATCAAATTGATCGAGGACTTGTGTCTGATTCCAATTTTTTTCAGGCGCTCAAACAATTTCCAATGGGAAACATCTATTTCACCACAAGGGTCTTCTCTTTGGCAAAGTGTTCTCTTAGGAGGTGTTCCTATATGCTGGGACTACAGTAATAGAAATTTAAATGACAGTGACTATTTTTTGTCCCTTTCCTATGCTATCATACAGCTGTTTTGTGCAATAGAGCTGATAAAGAATGCTGGCCACGAACGGGTAACAAAGCAGTTATGAAGTAATAGTAATAATATTAGTGCCAGAAAGCTGGACGGTGACATAATTATAATAATTTCAATACGGTACCGATTTAAAAAATAAATAAAAATATTTTACTTTTTAAGCAGAACTGCCCACAGTTTTAAGTGTTTGACCCTCAAATGTTTTACTTAAAAACCAGAAAAGGGTTTTCAAGCAGGCTTGATTTACGATTAGTGTTAGTCAATAGACATTGAAGCTCATGTTAGAAAACAGTCAAACGTTAACCACATTAAACTATTTGACCGTTGGATCACTTTGGGAATGGATTTGAGCACCTCTGATCCTTGTCTTTTTCACTGTGAAGGAAGTGCCAACACTGTTTATTAAGCATCCACGTTAGGGGAGTTTATATGTTTTTGTAAAACCAGCACATAAACCATTTGAGAAACTGACTTCATATTGTCAGTGTTATGAAATCTCCCACTTTACTTTAACCTCTAAACAATGTTAAAAAGCATGAGGTGCTTGATTCCAGGAGAATTTTTTGCAAGGCATTTGCAGCGGCTCAACTTTATACTGAACAACAGACATCCACTTTAAGATGGAAAGCCAATGTTGTTTCTGTCAAGAAGAAAAATTCTACATTTAGTCAGATTACATTTTTGTTCATGAAAAGTGGCGATGGGTTGAAGAAAAAATAAATGTATTATTTATTTATTTTCTAATCAATTGAATTTTGTATAATACTACATTGCAGAACTCAGTTACAGTAATTGTGCCTTATTGATCCTCAATAAATATTTAAACATTCAAAAAAGGCCAAACACAGTTCTATACAGGGTAAATTCTGATGATTTTCCAGGTGGTTACTTCCAGCTTAAAAGATGAACAAAAATATTTTTTAATAATGATCTGTTTCAGTGATAGTAAGACCTCATCCTCACAGAGGGTAGAATTAGGCTCACATGCAACAGTTTCCCTTGAATCACTGCTCCGAGGATGGAGCTCACAGAACCTTCCAAACTGGCTGGTCTTTAAAGACTTGTGCATGTCTAGTGTAGGGAACTAACCATGCAGCAGTTATATTTTATTAAAATGCACTTCATTTAATCATGTTTTAATTGGTTTATATTAATAAACAATAACACATTAACAGGGTATCTTGTTCCACCTTTTGTATTATTTTGCCAGAAAGGGATATTCTAGCATTTGAACCAGGACACCTCTGCTTTCTTCAGACTAAAACCATGGGAACCTTAATCTACAAAACTGTACTTTGTAGTTGGTGGGTAATTGACCAACTCACTTCCCTAACCCCACCCTGCAGGTTTTCCTGGTGGGTGACACAGAGGCAAGACCTCAACCGAACATCACAGTACCCCCTTGGGTATTGATTGAGCCAATGGAGAAGGGAAAGCAGCCCTACCGAGCTGTCTAACCCATTTCCAACAGCACTTGATGTTTATTGGAAGTACTGACCAAGCTCTTGCTTACTTTCTGGTGAGAATGACAAGCTCATTATCCAAGAAGGTATGATGATTGTTTCCCCTTTAAAATTACAGAAATGCATTTGATTTTAATTCAGTAATCATGTGTCAGTCTTTAATCATTGTTCACAATATTGTTCAGAGTCAAAAGAAAATGCTGAAAAAAAGCTAAAAAAAATTAAAACAAATGGCTCTTTTTTGCTGCATATTTAGTCTTAATGTCAGTATGAAATTGCAAAATATTTTTTATGAACATACTATTTCATACTTACAAACCAGGTGTTTGTTTTATATTGTATTGTCAGTACCAAGACTAAATTATACACAAATAACATAAAATAATGCATATACTTAAGGTAAAGGCTAACTGTATAGCTGAAAGTCAGTAAAAGAAACAACACAAAGAATAGGTAATTTAGAATACAAAAAGAATAAGTAATTTGGAATACACTTGCCCAGCTGTCCAAATTATATATGCCTAATGGATTTCATTCTGTGTTAGCTGTATTGCCATTAAATACATATTTTATTACTTGTCATTGGATGCAGCAAAGTTTTTCAGCCCAATGGCAGATCTTTTATAACCATGTATTAGGTCCCTGTAAATCCAGACATCAGAAAATTCATTTATTGAAGCTTTTTTTAAGCAGAACTTGTGATTTGGAGATAGTTTTTTTCTTTCTTTTTGCATATATAATTAATACAAATGCTTTTTACATTGTTCCATGTTAGCACACACGAACACATGTCCAGCTCATTTCTAACTCGTGCCTGCTTTGCTGGACTGTCTCAACACACTATGCATCTTAATTATTATTGGCAGGAGCGTCACTCTTCTTGCTGCTCAGGGTTAGCAACAGCTTAGGGAAAAGGGGCATGCATCTCAGTTGAGTCTTAGCCATCAACTGGATCTTGCTCTATCTTATCAGCAAGCACATACACTCTTCCAGTGTCTACTTTAGCCTCACCTCTCCCATAAGGAGTCAATGTGGAGCCAAGTGATGACTTTGCCTTGAGGGGTGACAGGAAACAGGCATGAATTGCATTAATTAATATGGTTCTATAAATCTAACTGTTCTATGTATTTCCTTCTGGCGCAATCAGTATAAAAGAAGACTTGGTTTCAAGGAATTAGGCTGAAATCCTGCATAATGCTAGAAGAGTTCCTGAATGGTGACCAGGGAGATCACACAACTTGCATTTATCATGAGTAATAAAGCTTTTTGACATAGTGGTACACAGTCATTCATCTTTCCTCATTTAAGACACAAGTTTGGCTTTTTAGTGACAGCAATGAAAGATTGTTGTCATTAGAAGCAGATCTTTTGTCTTGATGGCCCTTTTAATGGGGTTGCATTAGCGGAGGTCCTAGGGGCCAGTTTTTGGGTGATTAAGCAAGCAACACATTTACAAATCACTAATTGAGACAGTAATGCAATGAACCCATTGGGTGCGCCTTCCATAATGAACTGCAGTTGTACGATCACTCCAAAGCATTACCAGAGAAGAGTGGTCTATAGAATGAACTTATTCTAAAGCATTGTACTTGTATTCACATAGCTCTTTAAAAAGTCATAAGCCCTATTTAGTTGCTAGTGCATGAGGCAGTGCTAAATCATTATTTTAGGATATGCAGTTGTTTACTAACACATACAACTTGTATTATTGAAAGTGGACAATCTGTAATTTAGATTATTTGGTCATCCAGTTCTGTAACTCAGTATCAAATGTTGTTCTCCAAAATTTGACTAGAGAATGCGAAGATCTGTCTCAGTGAGGAAATGAGCAAATTAGTTTAAATCCTAAGAGAAACATTACCTTAATGTGGCAGAATGAATAGAAAAAGAAAACATGTAGATGGAAATTTGATAGGATATTGGAATATTTAAAAACTGGGTCACTAGGTAGATTTTTAGAAGCTAACTGAAACATGTTTTCTTTCCCTATTTAAACCTACTTTTATACCCATTCCCCCAGTGCCTATTACTCATTAAAAATGTTTAACAACATTTTAATTGAAGAATTAATTACCTTCTGCTAGGCAAAGTCTTCCTAAACTCCAGCTTGGGAGTCATCAAAAGCAGAAAGGAAACAGCTAACAATGGAAGACAGCTCCTTTTGTAGGTTGGCGCTGTAAGATGACATCACAAGGGCAAAGCAGATACCAAGCGATTCTGTTGTGGTTAGACCAGGGAACAGGCAAATATATTGATACTTGATCACTTTTTTTTACAAATATGTATGCAATAAACGTAACACTTGAAATGCAAGGTGTTGTGCATCTGGTTCTTATGGTGCGCTGGGTTGACTATCTTGCCAGTGGGTCTACAGTAAGCACTAGTCTTTATGTTTCAGAAGGGCCTGGAGATGGTTAATCACATTTCAGTGACTGCCACTGGTTGGGCGCCCAATAAGTCCAGGCTTCTGCAAACTGATAACATTCATTGCTTAAGTTTGGTGGGTGAAAAGAGGCGATGACTAACCTTCAATCGCCTTCATTGGTAAGTAAATTGCAGCAGTGACGCGACATTCAAATTAACATTTATTATATAGACTCATCATTAACAATACTGACAAAGACATGGGTCAGTGCTCATGAACCTTGTAACACAGACAGGAACGTAATGCAAAGGTTCTTAAAGGTTGGTTTGCTGATGAACCTATGCAATGAGATTCAAGCCTAAACACCTCCATCTAAATCAAAATGTTACCATATTTCAACCAAAATCACTACACATGACATATTTATACAAGTACACACCAATACATTACTTTTATTTGTGCCTGTTCACTATTACTGCAAACAAACATAGTGTACACTAAAACACGATATGTAAATGCAATGCAGATTTTATTGTGTGAAATAACTAAGTATTGAGTCTAAATTTGTTTTATGGTCCACCATAATCTGAATTATACTGTCTTTGTTTGTTTGACATGATTTCATTTTTAAACACTTGTTTATTTCATAGTACCATGAGGGATCCAACTTGTTCATGTTTAATAATACATTACTCAAAAGTGTGTCATTGTGTAGCTTGTGCCATGATCTTTGGTTGTTCTGTAATCTCTTTTGCATTCTAGTTTGCACTTTGGTGCCATTTTGCAAAGTTCCAGGATGAGGTTATAAACTAATACCTCTGCCTTTTTTCCCTATTTAGCCCCCAAATTTGATTTGTTACTAGCCCCCAGTCCTCAGGTGGAGCTGAGGCTCTGGTTCTTATTCTGCCAAGCTGTTATTTTGGAAGGGAAGGGAAGCAGCTGTGTTTACAGCCCGGGTCCTGGCATACATTTACCAGAATCTATTATTCATACTGTTCAGTATCAGAGAGAGATCTCAAGCCACCTGTCTCGCTGACAAGCTCACCCTTTTGTGAGCTTTCTGTTCAGAGCAAATTATGCTCATGTTGATGAATTGAGTTTTTATGAGTATTGCTAACTAACATTCTCACAGAGAGCCAGGGGCAGCAGGCTGCAAGTGTTTTTAGTCAAAGAACAAATGCTTGGAAGAGTTCATTCTTGAGCATAGGGACCATATGCAATGAAAGACATAGCTGTCTATTCTTTGCACCTCCTGTATTCAAAAAGACCAACATTAAACATTTATGGAAAGCCTTTTGTACCTTAGAACATTATATTTCTGTTGAAACTTACTCAAGGAAGTTCACCACTGATATTTAAGAGAATCACCAGAGAAGCATGATCTCAAACCATCTCTGATGATCTAGGCCTGAGCATTTAAAGTACAAAGACTTGCTGCTGAAATGCTTGCCTAGTATTTCTAGCAAATATCCCTTGCCATAAGAACTGCTTGTCTGCATCTTTAATTAAGGAAGGTATGTTCACTCACCAGAGCTGATAAGCACCCAGATAAGTTAAAACATGATTCATAATTTATAAAGATTTTTTCTTTCATCTTCCCTTCTAGTTTGCATAAAACTAATTACTTTGTAAATGGTATTCACTTGAAAATATTCAGCCACTGCAACGTAAATCAGACTGCCTGTGAACCTTAATGCAGTAAGGGCAATTTGCAATTGTAAGGGCAAAGGTTAGGCCAAGTTATGTCTGTGTTATATAAAACATAAAGGAAGGAATGTGCAACTTACAAAACAAGCTCCACAACCTTAATTTTATTATATTAAAATATTCTACACATTATGGATTCTATCAGTATTACAGTATGCACAGTAAGGTAACAAATGAAGTGTTATATATTATCATATATTTAAGATATTCACGTATAGATAGATAGATAGATAGATAGATAGATAGATAGATAGATAGATAGATATATGATGTTTACACAATGTACACTAGTATACTGTTATTTTAGTGATCTATTTTTAAATAAAACTGTAAGTTAGTCATCAGGAATAAGATGGATGGATTTTTATATACTGGTAAAATATCCTTAGTGAACATTTAAATGCATTAATGCATAACATACTGTGCATCATTTTGGTAATATAGTATCACTTAAGATACAGTATATTGCATATGAGTTAAACAGAAAACACTTAACAATTACATTCATAATGATCTCAAATGGATGGAACATTTCCATCACAGCATTACCATTTTGCTCAAATGTTTATTTTATTTTATTATTTCTTTGTAATTTATTTACATTTTAATATTACAGTATCATTAACCTTGAGGAATTCTGATATTGAACCCTACCAGTATGTATCCAAGACAAAAACATAGTATTATTGATTGGTTGATTGATTGATGCTGTAGTTATTATGTTGTGAACACTTTTGATAAGTATAAGGCAAAAAATTAGTTTTCCAATGTGCCATAGGCATGGTTTATTACATTTGATGTAATTATAACTGTTTATGACATGTCATAAGATCCATTGCACCCAAATTTAGCTATGAACTAATGTCTAGCTATGAACTAACAAACACAAAAACTGAAAAAAAAAAAATACAAATAAAGTAAGTAATGAAGTAAACGATTTACAGAATATTTACAGATGGGAATATAATCGAGCATCAGATAATTTTATAAGAAGGAAAAATAAAATAGAAAAAAAACAAAAATAAGAATATGGAAATGGCTGATGAGACACAGTACACATATCAAAGCAAATGAAGAATTATAAACATGCAAATTAAAAATAGCATACAAAGTTAAGGCCTCCTGTTATTGTTTCTGATTGTGGCAGTTGTGCATTTCAGGTTGTAATAAAAAAAAAAAAAAAAAAAAAAAAAAAAAAATACAAGATTACCCTGGAATCCACAAACAATATACTTTTTCGCAAAGGTTTGAATCCAATGTGAGCACATCCTGTTCATTTAGATTATTTAACAAGGTTAGCACTCTGGGATACAACACTCCTTTATATCAACCAAGAACACATTTTAAAGAGACTTTTTTTTTTTGGTTAATTGTAGTTTAGACTCAGACCTTTTAAAATGTTTTAAGGTAATGTTCTATTTCCACAATTACTTGACAGATAATACTCATTAGGAAAGGCTAAAACTGGTTTTATGTTTTCACTGCAAACATTCTTGTTCAAGCTTGTTTTAACAAATATTTGTCATTCTAATACAAAATAGGTTTCAAGGCTTAATCTTGTGACCTTTTATATTAATTTTGACCCCTCTACAATGTTACCCATAGCAACCTTAAACAGACTTTAATCAAGTCAATCTTATTACTCATTTAAATTGAAGTGTAAAAGCACTCATACCAGAGAAATTTGCATTCAGCAAGTGGGAATTTGATGAGCAAAAAATGATTATATATATATATATATATATATATATATATATATATATATATATATATATATATATATATATATATATATATATAGACACACACACAACATGCCTGGCTTCACTGGCAAATAAACATCCAATGAAAATGACAAACTTCGGAATTTCTTAGCTTCAAGTGTTTCCATAAATGATTTAATAATACATTAGCAATTCTGCTTTTGAATTAAGAAAAAAAATATTGGGTAAACAACAATGGTGCTTCTTAAATTTGTAATTAACAAATGTATTACTGATTCTGTCCATTTCTTAAATATGCAGTGTTTCCGAAGAGGAACGTTAATACACAATGGCAGAAAGAAACTAATTTCAGCACTTTGGAGAAATTAATGCCTTTTAATGCCATGTGTTCCTCTTATCTGTATGCCACATTATTGTAATAAGTGCATTCAGAAATAATTTTGCTTCAAACATTTTTTTTTTACAAATCTCACCCTCATTTGCATGCAAGTAAGTTGTCAGCTTAACTCTTTGAAATGCAAAATATATCTAATTTCTATATTTCATCAAGGAGCTTTTCATGTTTAATAAATTACGCATCAGATCCTCCAAGACTTTGTTTTTCATTAACTAAAAGCAGAAAAAGGATACATTTAAAATCTTACAACTTGCAAGATTATTTGCATGTTGCTAACATTTGCCTTGATGGGGCTTTAATGCAGGCAAACTAATCCAGACGGCAAGATTATACAGAAGGCTTTATTGAAATTAAACAAACAAAAAAGTTTTGTTCTTTGCAATTGTATCATATCATGTGTAATGGTCCTGCTACAGTTTAAAACTGCCTCACAGATGAATAAGGAATCTATAAGTATCAGTTTATGCCTGTAACTATTTATTAAAAATGTATTTAGAGATATTAAGCAGAACATTAGTATACCAGTAGATTGATATATAGATTCAGAGTTCCAGTGTAAAGGCAGGAATGCAGTTTTTTTATTCAGCACTTTATATTTTGATTACAGTATTTTAAAATATTGAGGAGGTGACTACTTGTGTGGAGTGCTTTGTTTCATTCAGTACACGCATTGCTTTTACAGTTCTTGAAAAGACACAGAAGATCAGATTAATGTAGGGTTTGGAAGAATAGTCCTGGTGGGGAGTATAAAGCTAATTTGAGATCCATTCTAAACTGATTAGATTTTTCCTAATGTGAGTGTTGGTACCCCTGGCCTGGATCACTTGAGAAGGTGATACAGGATCTTGTTCATACCCTGAAGGCAAGGAGGAAGTGTGTTAACATGCACTTTTCATTATGGAAAACAGCTAAGTGGTCAAACATTTGGTATCTGATTTAATAAAACAAGACTCTTGTGTCACTCTCCTAACATATACTGTATTCATTTGAATATTTTTAACATGCATTTAAATTTAAAATTGTTGTGGTAATTTAATTTTCTCTGGCAGTTTACAGAAAAAGTAATTCACAAGTGATCTGATCACTTCCTATTTTTGGATAAAAAGTTGTCTATGTTGAAGCTAGCCAGGAAGAAGAACTAATAGTTGCTAATCCTAACATAGGTTGCTATTGGTCATGGTTAGTTGTTGCTTGACATGGGCCACATGTTGTTAACAAGGAACATAGTCAGATAAACAAGTGTATACTGTCCTCTTTCTTGTTTGTTGTTTGCAATCATTCTCTGTAGTTCTTATACAGTTGTTTTGTTGGTTTTTAAAGGTTTTAAACTGTTAGTTTTCCCACTAGCAGTTTGACAATAGTTGAATTACCTGATCACCAAAGGGACTGGTCATTTGTGGTAGCTTTAGAAACTTATTTAAGGTGCTTGAATAATTTGCACTCTACACCTAAGCAGTTTTCAAACATAAGTCTCTCAATATGAAAGAATTTGCTTTACAGAGCTCCAAACTATTCTATTAGAAATGCAGGGGTCTGGGGTGGGGAGGGGGACATTCTGATAAATGAAAACATTGAATGTACAAAAAAATGTAGGGAAAAAAACACTGTGTTTAAAAATAAACATGCTGAAACACTTTGTTCCCTTAAGAGTTTATTTTCAATACTTTTTTTCGATTAAAATGTCCCTGCAGGAGCTTGGAGTCTTGAGTTTGGGGTGAGGTGGAGAGAAATAAATCAGTGTAGTCCAAGGAATAGTAATCCTTGTTGAGCATTTGGGGCTGATTGATATAAATAACATTGTCCTCGCCATCTGTCCAAAGAGGGACCTTTCCAGTTAGTGTTGAGCTGCAGCGGCAGAATAATTAATGAATGGTGTCCTTTGTGCTGGTAATAAAGACAAGACAAATTATGTTATAATCCAACTGCTGCTCGTTTGTCATAGCCAAATAAAATGTCAAACAAAAGTGAGGGACCACTGTGCTTGCTTAATGGAGTGCAAACTACCTGTTCCTATAGCTTACAATACAATGCAATAAGTCCTAAAGCTACATTCACTAAAAATCACCTTTGTCATTCAAACCCATTTGATTTAAACAAAAACTGCGATAAGTATATGAAATATTATGTTTGCTCATTTTGTATTTTACAGTATATTATTATATGCAATGGTGTTGGATATTTTCAGGAGAAAAACAGGATTAATTTTACAATATGCATGGCAACTAGAAAATAAGCTATATGTACATATTTGCTGATAATGCTTCCAGTTATGGGTTGCATACTATTATTTATTAGTAAGTTAAAAATGATATGTGTTTTATGACAAATTCATATCCAGTCGATACATTATCATAAGGAATTCTCTCAGAAAAAAATATTACTATAAATCTATTTCTTGTTTTAAACAAAATATAATGTAGTCAAAATACTCCAGACAGGTTAATATAAAGAGTGGTAAACTATTCTGACTAAAGTAAAGGACCACATTTCAAGGGTAATATATATATATATATATATATATATATATATATATATATATATATATATATATATATATATATATAGAGAGAGAGAGAGAGAGAGAGAGAGAGAGAGAGAGAGAGAGAGAGAGAGAGAGAGAGAGAGAGAGAGACTGATTACTGTAATTACCACAATGACCATTATGGGTGCGTGAAGGCACTACAGCAATTCCAGAACCTAACCATTCACATAAAGTAAAGCAACAGAGACTTGCAAACAAGAATGCAGAAGGTCAAATTGAAAAAAAAAAAAGGCTGTATGTTGATAACACCTGAATTTGAATCCCTAAGACCAATTAGAAGCTAGAATAAAATAATCCAATGCAGAATTATTTATATAACTTGGTTTTTGGTCAGATTTTAGTTTACAGTACAGTATTTTACACACGGTTAGCAATGTCAAAGGAATGTAACATTGTAAAGCTGGGGGATAATTCTTTGGCACTGTTACACTACCCCTTTCATAAGGATAAATTTGATTTTAAAAAGATATGGAGATGAGCTCCCATACATTAATTGTGTAAGTAGCTACATTAGTAGTTCAATCATGTTTTAACATACAATAATTAATAACAGAATTCTTATTTTTGAAGTATGTATTTTTCAGTAGGAAAAACCCTTGATGCCTTATTAGTAATAATTATCTTATAAACTCCAGTATTGGTAGTTTCTGTAATTAATCTAGAGCTGTGTCTGTGCAGCCTAGGAAACCAGATTGTGAAAAAACTGAGTTAAGCTGTAGCATGTTCCACTGGGGATCACCTATGGCAGAGGGCTGCCCTACTCTTTCACAGAACATGTTCCGTCTGTAAAATTCACAAACCTGGCACCCCTACAGGCATCTGCTGCTTGCTCTAATGCCAGTTCACGGTATACATACAAACATCTGCTTCCCTGCACAAAGGGAACATGCAGCACTTGACAGGTCTGTGTTAGCAGGGCTTGCTTTGCCAGTTTTTTATACAAGACCCTAATGTTTCCTGTCAAGCCATTAGCTGTGATACGATCAGCGCAGTCCCCATTAAGCCATCAGTGTCCACCTGTGATAAAGACAGCCATTTGTTTTCTTAAAGCCCACTTAATGTCCGTTTAACTCAATTTGTCAGGAAATGTAGAACAATTTCCTCTCGGTCTGAAATCTGGTAGCGGTTCAAAAGAAGGAGGTCAGAATACATATTCAAATGAAGGATTAAAATGCCTTTAGAATATTATGGAATGCAAAATTGGCTGATGTATTCTTCCACTTGTATGTCAATGGGTTTTTTTCATTAATTGACTGGATATAAGTTACCCCCCACCCCCCCCCCCCCCCACCCCCCCCCCCCCCCCCCCCCCCCAGCAAAATGTTGTAAAACCTAACCTGGATGTCATCGCCCAGGTAGTAAAACAAATAAAACCTAACCTACAGTAGATGGGTGGGGCAGCACTTGGCTGAACTATATTTTAATTTGATTAAAAAAATTAAAGCCAAGTTTTCCCTTTCTAGTGTTGTCCATTTAATACCTTGAAATAATAAGAAACAATGGTGATTACATGAGCTCTGTTAGAATAATTTGGGGTCTGCATAGTGTTGTTAGGTTTATAATAATTTATAGGACTGACAATTTGGACAATTTCAACCCAGTAGTGCCATCAGAGCTCAAATTCAGTTGAGAGACTGAAACGTTAACATGTGTTTTTTAACTTGTCTCTGCTGATTGTAGTTTCAGTCAACAGCTGGACATTTACTAGTATTTACCAGAGTTCTACTGTGATGAACTACAATTCCTAAAAGATAGCATGCTTCCCAGATGGAGTAACTTAACAGCAAGCAAACATCTGTTCAGATTCCCTGCCCTGTAAATTCATTTGAAATCAGAAAAGAACAAATGACCTGTGCTCAATAGTCCTAAAGACTAAGAAAAGACTTATTCTCGGAGATTATTAATCTATCAAAACTATCCAGTGATTTAAGCATATAGATTTGTCACTTCACGGCACGTGCATTGTTGTAACCCTGTTATGGAAGTCTGAATCGGTGTCCAAGCATTCAGAAAGTTAGGTCTGCACAGTGGCAAAGTGGGATTGTTGACATCTGTCGAAGCTGGAGAGCTCAGTAAGCAGGAAATGGGGTGTCACGCGGAGTGCTAGTTCCTGGCATCCTAATGAAGTATCTGCAGTGCACACAGAGCCTCTGGATGGAATCTTAACGCATGGCTAAGCAAAATCACTTCTCCCCTTGTCACTGTTTTCCATCTGCCTGCACCCTACTGCACCCAATGGGATGGAACTGTAATAGAGCACACTGCTTAGGCTTTTGCATGGCATAAATGAACCTATCAAATTTTGTGAATATATATATATATATATATATATATATATATATATATATATATATATATATATATATATATATATATATCTTTTATGAATTATTTTACTTAAAGTTTATGATTAGTTTATTCACCTGAAATTTATACAGTTGAACAGTACTTTAAATGTGTTATTTTTCAAATGTAATCTACAAACTTTTATTGGCAAGGATGCTATTATGGGTAATATTACTTCTTGTGTACTGTAATTCAAAATGTATTAAAGTCAAAATGTATTTAAAAAAAAAAAAATGATGTACATGTACACTATTTAAATAGAAGTTAGTAGCTAAAAACTTATCTGAGGCTGAAATTAATTACAGGTTTTATAGATCCGACATATTGAGTTTGGCTAACAGAAGTATGAAGAATAAAATTGACTTGCCTCTGAATCATTGCATAGTTAGTGATGTTACTTTTTTAATTACATTAAGTTTTTGTTATATATTTTTGATCCAATTAAAACAATATTATGAGCAGATGTTTTAAGACCACATTTAAGAAGAACCTATTAACTTTTTTTGTTCAGTATGGCTGAGTTTACATGCACGAGAAAATCGACTCTGCAGTCATGACTGTGTGACGTTGTCACGCAAAAACATTGTGAAACAGCAAAAGGACGTCCCTTAATCAACACAACTTTAAGGGCAGAGTCAGTTGCTTTCTCATGATAAAAATAGCCATAAAAACCCATGTAAACCTGAGCTGGAATCGTGCTTGTGGCTCATGAGATTTAAGCAGTCAAGATCCAGTTCTTCTGACTAATCTCACGTAATCTCCAGCTGAAAGGCAGTACAAAATACACACACAGACACACACACACACCATGTATATTTATGCACTATTTTAACACTAGAACTGCCTCGGTTATGCTCATACCTACAACCACCAACGGCAGTCATTATCACAATACATTTTAAACGTCATCAATATTAAAATTAAACACAAACTATCGGATACAACTCAGATCATATCAAACATCATACAACATCATATCAAACATCTGCACAGCTGAAACGCCATATTTAAATGAACAATTAAACATAAAAGGGTTTATTTTCTAACTTACTACATATAAAGCACTATTTCAAAAAATTAAAAACTATAATAAAATATGCATTTCAAAATAAACTTGTGTGTAAAAAGGTTTATGTACATACAAAATTAATTAATTAATACAAAAGTAGTTTTAATCTAAAACGAAAGTAACATGATTTCTTTTGTGTGTATGTGTCACTCGCAATACAGAATCCAGGTTGAGCTGCTGCAGCCTGCAACTTTGCAGTTTTCTGATCGAAATGTTTCTATTGAAGCGCTGCGGCTAGCTTCAGGATGAAATCTCTCCTGATATTTTTCCCGGTGCATTTCTAGTACAAAATAAAGGAATTGATGGCTGCTAGGTCCAGATATATATATATATATATATATATATATATATATATATATAGAGAGAGAGAGAGAGAGAGAGAGAGAGAGAGAGAGAGAGATAGTGTTAATGATGTCCACAAACACACACACAAATATTAATTCAAAGTATTAAAATTGTACTTAGTAGAAATTATATATTATATAATTGCGTTTGTGTGTGCGTGCGTGCGTGCGTGCTTGTGTGTGTGTGTCTGTTGGAAAGCTAACCATTCAAACAAGTAACTAATGTGCGGCGTAATTCAGAATGTTCGCGAGAACATGTGAATTAATTTCTGTGGTTAAATGTTTTTATCTTCATGGCAAGGCATGAAGCTCTCCTCACGATATTCAGAGTCATGCATGAAGCTCTCCTCACGATACTCAGAGTCCTTCTTTTCCTACATACTAAGCAGACACGGACATTTAAATACCCCCTCCCCTAAATGACTGTGAATTGAGTAATCTGCATTGGTACAGTGGATTGATTTTCCTAAATCACAACGGCAAAGCAATGCATTTCTTGAAAAGTACGGCAAACACGTTGTCCGGAAAACTGTCATGACTTGTGCATGGAAACGCCGCCTGTGTGTCTCAAGGGTTCTCAATGACAGCTTCAGGAATTTTAGAATTGGTCCCAATAAATGGGACCTTGGTGCTTTAATGCTCATTTTAAACAATGATCAATGAACCTTTTTGAGAATGATTATCTTATTCTTCTGTAGATAAATGGTCTTTTTATCTTGTTGCATCATGAATAGTTGAAGTGTACTCTATGTTTCTGAAGTGATCTCTAACCTGACCTACCACAAGCAGAAACCACAGACCTTTGACATGTCTTTCCATGGACTGCAGGAGTCCTTGTTTCTAAACACTCAAGCTGTTTGAATAGTTTTAGTAAGAGATTGAACAGGGTGGTTGACTTGACTTCTTTAATAAACCAGGTAAGGGGCATCCTTTGTGTTCAGTAAGTGTCATACCTGTGAGAGTAACTGCACCAGTCTGTAGAGTCCCAACAGAAGGAAGATGGTAGTAGTCAGAGGTCAGACGTTGCTCTCCTATAGAAAGATGGATGAAGCTCTGGTTAGAAGCAACCACCTCTTCTAGCATATTTTCATAGCTATACACCATCTGACTTCCTGTTGAGCAGACAAAATCTACATTGTGAAAGTGGAGGTTGTGTTGTAAACAACAATGTCGATGAGTATATAGTGAGTATGATTACACCTTTCTTGTAATGCTAGAAGTACAATTAATTGTACCTAAAGATTGAACTATATATTTTAGGCGTGTAAGCCCTTGCAGTACGTGTTTATATAATTTATGCTATGCGCTCTGTGCTAACAACTGTATTAACAACTCAAAATCTAATTTCATTACACTAGTGTAACTTAAAATCAACAACAGCAGCCTCACAAACATTAGAAATATACAGTACTATATTTGCACGCTGGAAATGAATTAAATATAAATCAAAGACAGCAGACAGAAAACTCTGAATTGTAGTACATAGTATTTATTTGTCCATTTTTGAGAAAGTGTATTATAGATTTGTAAATGTCCACATATATTCAAAGAGCTGATTCTGCAATAAACAATAATCTGAATGTCTGGCAGGCTCAATGGACAATCAATCCCCTGATACCTCCTTACCTTTAGACTTTGTTTCTAATCCATCAAAGAGCTGTCAGTTCTACATTTTATGTGGGGAAGTTTAAGATTATAAAGAACTTGTGGTGAATGTGAACGTGTACTATGTTTTAATTTACACTAGGTACAAATATAAACACACATTGAGGATGACTAATTCTGGCTTTCTCACATGTTCCCTATCATTAACCTTTGTACTGATCATTTTGTTTGGCTGATTTGGTATAATTACTATTTGATTTTACAGAGAAACAGGTACAGATTTGACCCAGTAATTACCACCGTTGCCTTGATACAACATTATTTGGTGCCTGTCACTATTGGTGTTTGCAAGCCTAAAATCTCCGCAGTTACATATTTGTCCGATGGATCTGTTACAATTTTACTTTTTGAATGATTACAGTCTACATAAAAAGTACAGGGTCAAATATATGCATGCTTTAATCTTTCATTGAATGTTGATTCACAGTATTTTTGTTTTTAAGTTTGTGTAACATTCTTACATATTTTGAGAACATGTTTTTATAATTATTGGCAGTATTCAGCCAGATGTTTTGTTTTTATTTTGTTATATATAAATTGACAGTTACAGTAAAGAACTTACTCCACGTAGACATTCTTAGCCAATGTGTTTTCTGCAGCAGTATAATACTACCTTAAATATGTTATTTTCCATCATCCTAAAAAATAAAGAATTCAAGGTGATTTTATCCATTTTCATTTTCAGCAGTTCTCTTTTAATGCGTCCTCTTCTAAAATGGAGCTTTTGAAAAACAACACATATTTACCATGCAGAACTGTTTGTGGTTTTTCCAAAAGAGTAGAGCAGTACCAAAAAAACCTAGCCTCAGCAGCTTTGAGTGGGTGAATGGTGAGATGTGACTGGTTGATTTATAACCAGAAAAGGTAGCTAGAAAGTACAATTTTCTACCTAGCTGCAAACAATAATTCATAATGATGTCCCGTCCAGATAAAAGACCTTTTGCTGTGTAGGGCCCAGTGCAAAATGATCTTGATAAATGTCAGTCTAGTGCAGGTAACTACTTTACAACAAACCATTAAGATTAGTTGGCTCTTTTTCAGAGATAACAGCTACCATACCCTTTTTTGTTGTAATAATATCTGGGCACAGATAAATGCCAGAGCAATCAGCAGAGGTGTTTCTCTTGTGAGGTTTTCAAATGCTGACTCAAGTCATCAGTTGTGAACAATTTCTGCACTTGTCTAATCTCTTTACAATACAGGGCTTTTTGTTGGTTGATTTATAAGAGAGAGAGAGAGAGAGAGAGAGAGAGAGAGAGAGAGAGAGAGAGAGAGAGAGAGAGAGAGAGAGAGAGAGAGAGAGAGAAGGAGAGAGTTAATTAGTTAATAGTTGGTTTTATCTAGTTAATACTGGTATGTAGATTAGATATCAGAATATTTTTACATTCTTGTATAGTTAGTGTGACATTAATGGATCTCCTTCACTCAGGAGTGTGCGCCTTTGAGATGTATTTATTTTGGTTTATTTATGAACTATTAGCCAAAGTGTAACATGCTTTCACACTGCACATCCAAAAAAAAAAGATCATAAAAACAAATTGTTAAATCTATTTATTTAATCTTTACTCGCAAAGCAAAAGAACAATCACAACACAATTTATAGTCACAACCTATTGTAATCTCAAACAGTTTGATGTTTCTTTAATTTCCTTATAAAACAAAACAGGTGTTTTAAATAATTTTGTTCTACAGGATGTTTGGATCTGAATGTTTTCACAAACATTCAACAAAGAATAACAGAAAGTAAGTCATGGCACAGTAAATCATATTCTAAATAAAACCTTAACAGATGTATGCACAAAATGCACATTGCAGCATTGTGTTGACCATTATCAGTACTGCAGTTGTTCTATAAGAACTACCTACCAGTTTACAAACTCAGATTTTTACTACATGTACCAATGGTGAAATAAAATACATAATGATTGTGTTATGTGTTTCAAAATGTACTGATACCTTGACGCTTATAGTATGGTTGTAAGTCTCTCATTTGTGTTGCTTTTCTATTACAGAAATGCAGGATTACCGGCAGCGCGTCCAGTCTATAAAGAAGCTTGTGTCTCAACTCCCAAAGCCCAATCATGACACAATGAAAGTTCTTTTCAGACATCTTCAAAAGTAAGTTTCATTTATCGCTCTAGTGAATGAATTACTAACATGCAAAAACATATTTATATTCTATACAAGGTATTGGGGAAAGCAAATTTTATTAGAAACCCAGACCCAAACCCATCTTCTTCTATACTGTCCCAAGTAGAGAAATATTGTGTTATGTATTGAATTGTTCTTTCAGAAGATAAAGAACAGCACAGAACAAAAAAAAATGTTAAATTCCATTTCCGAATCACAATATTCAGTAAATATAATGACTTTGTCAAAATATCTTCATTTAAGCTTAGGGACACAGTGACAGTGGTCACCATTTCAGGCTATATGACTGCAAGCAGAACTTGTGCAATATTTAGAATAGAATAAACTTGTCCATTTTGCAAGACATGAGTTCAGGTCTTTTCTTTTTTCCTTATCTTGTGAACTTACACTTGTATTCTCTTAACTTCTTAAGACCTATACATATTGTTGTTTCCGTTAACCTTAGGACTGGCAGGCTTTATTACAAACTCTCTAACAACACTCATGCATCATAACATAATGGTATGTCAAACCAAAGAGCATAATCTGTGTTGCACTGATGTGTTTGTGCACATTTTTATCTGAACATCGTCAGATTATAAAAACTAATTAACTTGTGTCTTATAACTGACAGTCGAGAAATGTTTGGTTATACAGAAACATAACATTTTGTAAATACTAGTAAGCATTAATGCTATAGGTTCAAGAAACTAAAAAAATAATACACTATTTAGGTCCTGCTTTAACAATGTATGAGCTAAACAAAATCAAAGTATAATATTATACTATGTACAGTATCACTGGGAAAATGCTTACTGGTTTGTATCAATTACTTGACACCTGTTTTCTAGCTAATTTTGAATGTTGCTTTACTGCTACTTACAATCAGGAGGAATGAAGATCAATGGGTGACCGCCTTTACAATTATCAAGTCAATCATCTCTTTTCACTTAACAAACATAAAGCTCCAAATTTGCCAAGACACTAAATCAGGCCCAGCCTGTCTAGTATCAACCTTGTGTCTTTGATTGGTTGTCCAACCCATACGGAACATAAATATATTTTAATATTTAATAAGCAATGTATGACACTTCTAGTTTCCCAATTGTCAATTGTCAATTTGATGGTTTTCACTTTTAAAATTTTAAATCACTCTGTGTGTCTGAAAGATCCGTGGTTGTCCATTCTTGACATTTCCTAAATATATGTATTAAATACCCTGACGGTGTTTGAAAGTCAGGATCGCAAAAATAAAAAAAAAAGTTATAAAACACTGCTACCTAGAACCGCCTGACACCATCATATTGACTGTTATACAGTGGCTTGTGAAAGTATTGACACCCCTTGGCATTTTTCCTATCTTGTTGCCTTACAACCTGGAATTAAAATAGATTTTTATTTAGATTTCATGTAATGGACATACACAAGATAGTCCAAATTGGTGAAGTGAAAAGAAAAAAATAACTTGTTTCAAAAAATTCTAAAAAATAAATAACGGAAAAGTGATGTGTGCATATGTATTCACCCCCTTTGCTATTAAATAAGATCTGGTGCAACCAATTACCTTCAGAAGTCACATAATTAGTTAAATAAAGTCCACCTGTGTGCAATTTAAGTGTCACATGATCTGTCACATGATCTCAGTATATATACACCTGTTCTGAAAGGCCCCAGAGTCTGCAACACCACTAAGCAAGGGGCACCACCAAGCAAGCAGCACCATGAAGACCAAGGAGCTCTCCAAATAGGTCAGGGACAAAGTTGTGGAGAAGTACAGATCAGGGTTGGGTTATAAAAAAATATCAGAAACTTTGAACATCCCACGGAGCACCATTAAAGCCATTATTAAAAAATGGAAAGAATATGGCACCACAACAAACCTGCCAAGAGAGGGCTGCCCACCAAAACTCATGGACCAGGCAAGGAGGGCATTAATCACAGAGGCAACAAAGAGACCAAAGATAACCCTAAAGGAGCTGCAAAGCTCCACAGCGGAGATTGGAGTATCTGTCCATAGAACCACTTTAAGCCGTACACTCCACAGAACTGGGCTTTACGGAAGAGTGGCCAGAAAAAAGCCATTGCTTAAAGAAAAAAATAAGCAAACACGTTTGGTGTTCGCCAAAAGGCATGTGGGAGACTCTCCAAACATATGGAAGAAGGTTCTCTGGTTAGATGAGACTAAAATTGAGCTTTTTGGCCGTCAAGGAAAACGCTATGTCTGGCGCAAACCCAACACCTCTCATCACCCCGAGAACACCATCCCCACAGTGAAACATGGTGGTGGCAGCGTCATGCTGTGGGGATGTTTTTCATCAGCAAGGACTGGCAAACTGGTCAGAATTGAAGGAATGATGGATGGTGCTAAATACAGGGAATTTCTTGAAGGAAACCTGTTTCAGTCTTCCAGAGATTTGAGACTGGGATGGAGGTTCACCTTCCAGCAGGACAATGACCTTAAGCATACTGCTAAAGCAACACTCGAGTGGTTTAAGGGGAAACATTTAAATGTCTTGGAATGGCCTAGTCAAAGCCCAGACCTCAATCCAATTGAGAATCTGTGGTATGACTTAAAGATTGCTGTACACCAGCGGAACTCATCCAACTTGGAGGAGCTGGATCAGTTTTGCCTTGAAGAATGAGCAAAAATCCCAGTGGCTAGATGTGCAAAGCTTATAGGTACATACCCCAAGAGACTTGCAGCTGTAATTGCTTCAAAAGGTGGCTCTACAAAGTATTGACTTTGGGGGGGTGAATACTTATGCACACTCAAGTTTTCTGTTTTTTTGTCTTATTTCTTGTTTGTTTCACAATAAAAAATATTTTGCATCTTCAAAGTGGTAGGCATGTTGTGTAAATCAAATGATACAAACCCCCAAAAAATCAATTTTAATTCCAGGTTGTAAGGCAACAAAATAGGAAAAATGCCAAGGGGGGTCAATACTTTTGCAAGCCACTGTATAGAACACAATAGCATTTCGATTATACAGTATAGTTTTCTATTTTTTAAAATGTCAGGGCAGTGCCGGCGATGTATTGCATTGATTAGATCAGTCTGCAGCCCTTACACGAATGAAACTGTAAATACAGTGAAGTATGGAGTTGGCATTTAGACCAGATGGCATGAGGTATTTCCATGCCACCTGGTCTAAAATATCAATTCCATACTTCGTCTTGCAAGTGGATGGTACATAAGTTCATGTGTTTTACAATACATTACAGCATCAATGCTTTTATTCTTTAGAATGAAATACTGTGCACATGTTTTACAATGTGTATCTCGCAGACACCAATTGCAAGAAATGCATAAGCACTAATTAGGAGTAACTATACTGTATATAACCTACTGTATAGCCTATTGCAGCTAGCCAAAGAATCATTTTATACAGAAAAGTGCAAAGGAGCTGTAGACATGATATAAAAATAATTAACGAAGTGCGAACAATCGCCTTTTTTTTACTGTATGCACCTTTTAGGACTGTATGGTATATGAAACCATTTTAGTTTAAATTTCATCTTATTTACAGAGTTTTCATTTTAGTATAGAAATATTTTGTACAGAAGGAAAAGTGGTGTGGTGGTTAGCACTGCTACCTCACAGCGCCAGGGTCCATGGTTCTATTCCGACCTAGGGGGCTGTCTGTGTGGAGTTTGTATGTTCTCCTTGTGTTTGCATGGGTTTTCTTCCAGTACTCTGCTTTCCTCCTACAGTCCAAAGACATGCTATTCAGGTTGATTGGTCATTCTAATCTGCCCTTTGTGAGGTGCTCTGCAATGGACTGGCGCCCCATGCCGGCTGTAGTCCTGCCTTGCACCCTGTGTCTGCCAGGTTAGGCGCTGGCTCACCACAACCCTGTAAAGGATCAAGCAGTTAATGAGGATGGATGGAAAAGCAGCACTGAAGGTATCAACCTCGGTGTCAGCTGACAAATGCAATAGTAACAAGACATTAGCTGTGCCCAGATTGTGTGGAGAGAAAAAAAGTGCACTGAGTGCAGGTGTGTGATTTAGGAGAACACTTTGGCTTCTTTTAGAACATGTTCTGATTGTAAATCACATTTACTTATTTGTGTAACTGTGTTTCAACTATGTCTCTATGAAAGCAGTTGTCTGTTTTTTATTTTATTTTCACTTTTTTGTTATGTTTTATTTTGTTTGTGCAGTTTTATGTAATACTATACCTGTATATAGACATATTTCTATTCAAAGGTTTTTTGATTTTTTATATTTTTTTATGCACTCGGCTGGTATATACCCATTTTAGAATAGAAAATTGTTGAGGTCAAACAAAATAATGGTGCATGTTTTGAATTTGTAGCGATGTCCAAAAAAATCAGTAGCAGATCATCTTAAACAGAATTTTGCAGTGTTGACTGTAGAGCAAGCATTTTGTTGTATGCTGTTGGAGTTTAAATGGTCCACCCCAGGATTTCAGGAATGCATAATACTGAAAATGGGTGGTCTCCATCTGGCTAAGAACTACCTGAAGACAATTGGCCAGTACATGGCACCATGTGGTCTGACTGAAACGTGGATTGAAAGTGGAGTGTTGGATGAAGGCTCAGTGTTTCAGGTAATGGAAGGAAAAGCTTACGCTAAAGGTATGAGGATCCATAAAGTGACATATCAGACACTGTGGCATATCCTGCTCCCACGTCTCCACACATACATTGCCCAGCAGCACCAGAAGCTTGTGCAACATCTCTCAAATAATTCTGAAAACATTGCATTCTGGTGGAGCTACATGGAGATGATTTCTGCACTGGGATCTTTATCTTTACGCTGTTTCAGAGAAGGTGGCTCACATTGCCAGATACGACCACACAAACTACTTGAAATCCCTTACAATTTTCATTGATGAAATGAACTAGTTCCCAGCAGAAGTCAAAGCAGCTTTCTGTAGAGGTGACTTCGTCATCAAGAGGTTGCTGCAGAAGTTTAACCACGCCCAAGAGTTGTTTGCTGGCAAAAGTAAGGACTCTGGTAGCATTGTTGGTATCACAAATGAAACCTCAGTTTGCAGCAAGATCGAGAGGATGAGGAAGCTGTTCTTGATATACTGACAATGTTCAATGTGTTCTCACTGGATGCCAGCCCTGGAACACTACACAATGACCTTGCTACTGAGAAAATTCAAACATCACTTCTTAATGCCAGAAGACTTGAACAGGAACAGGTCATGAAGTTTGTGGAGGAGTACATTGTGTGAAATGAAGATGGAAAGTCTGCAGTGATTTATCATCAAAAGTAGAAGAAAAATATTGCGCCAACTTTCAGTGACCTGTGTAATGTGAAGATGTCAAAGACATCAACAGAGAAGGTAATCAAGGCTGATAGACATGTATTACAGAGGCTCCTCACAGCTTACGAGGCTGGGAGGCCAGTTGGTCTTCCATTCATTTTGAAGCATGAACTTCTCCAGGTACCTCTTGCATTGGCTGAAATGAATGGTGAATTCAGAGATGAAGATAAAGCTGCACTTATGAATCTGCTGACAACATATATTGAATGCCCTGAGCAGATAGAGACCAAAAAATGTCATCTCAACCGATTATCGATGGCCAGGCAATGGTAGTTGTTCTGGGAAAACCTGCAAATGCAACTACATTTGGCAACCTCACTGACAGTTTAAAATAAGAACAAAAAACAGCTGACAAGTAGAAAGAGTAGAAAGAGACAGCTAAATCACAGCTAAAAGACAGTGTCTTCTCAGAACCAATCTGTGTTAGCGTCTAAAAGTCTGTTCCTTTTGCACATTTATTTCTTTTGCCTTATTGAAGCAAAAATAATAATATAATAGACTGGCATGTATGACAGCATGGTATTGGGATATGGATATAGGAAAAACTCCAGAACTGTGGGCGGCACACCCCCACCTACTGATGTGGTCCAACTTTTTTTTTCTATTTCTCTTCAGAGGCACCTAATTAAGAAACCCTGACTCATTTACATTGATTCGTTTGATCTAAATTACACTCCAAACCACACCAAATTAGGATCATCTGTGAATGTGAAATGTTTTTTTTTTTGGTTTTTTTTTTTTTTTTTTTCCCTGCGTCTAGCAGCATAAAACCAGCTCTGGAGGGCACATGCTCAAGCGATGATTATAGTTTTTAAAGTTCTCCTGAGACCTACTTTTTTCACTGACAGTACAAGGAAAGTCTTGGACAATTATCTCTGGATATATTTATTATTATGTTTCTTTTTTTTTTTTTTTTTTTTTTTTTAAATCACTTGATAGATGATCTAGTTCAACATTTAGGTGACATTCACCCTGAATCTTCTAGATGTATAAATAAAACATATTATATGGCGTGCTATTTTATTTATTTATTTGTTTTTGTTTAATAAACATGCACAATAGTGATTTTCTCCTTATTGGTAAAACAAATTCAAACAATTCAATTCAATATGGACAATCTTTCTTTTGGAGCAAAATGTTACCTTTTAATCAAAGCAGTTTCCACAAGCTTGGGCTGTGTTGGCTCTCATGTCAGAAAAGGAGACCTTTTAGACCTCAAAAAATTTTCATAATTATTCTGTGCATTTTAATTTCTTCTTAAAGCACAGACATCATAAACTGTTTTCCTTTTGTGACCACAAGATAACGTTCTAAAGTTGGCAGCTGACAAAAAATAGTTGTATGCATCAGTTATGCATCTACTGTATAATATGTATTATTCCTTGTACACATTCACCAAAAAAAAAAAAAATGATTTGGTAAAGATTAGAATGAGGACAATCTAAATTAGGACAAGTGTGTGATCTGACAAAAGTATTGTGAAAGTTTTTTGGAATTCCTTTGTTCACTGCACAGAAAAAAATGGTATGAAAATTTTAACTTAAGGGGCTCTGTTTTTACCCTGGCTTAAATACCAGACACAGTAAAAGTCTACGCTCTTTATTGTGGGCTAGCAATGTGCTCTATGGAGCCAGTATTCTTTTTTTTCTGATCTACATAGCCTGGATTCAATAAGCAGTTGTATATCCATATTGTGATGATGTGGTCAAGGAAACCAGAATTTTTTAACTGTACCTTCACATCCCCATGTACTATTTATTCCACTCCTGTGGGTGTATTGGGAGTGGTGTTTTTTTTTGTTTTTGGGGGGGGGGGGGGGGGGGGGGGGGGGGGGGGGGGGGGGGGGTGGGGGGGGGGGGGGGGCGGGGGGGGGGGGGGGGGGGGGGGGGGGGGGGGGGGGGGGGGGTTTTTTTGGGGGGGGGGGGGGGGGAATTCACCACATTGACTTAAACAATGGGTTTTTGTCAGTCCGCAGTGGCACGCATGAGGTTTGTGAAGGTATCATGCTCAGAATTAATATGATAAATGCTCTATGGGGAACACTTCATTTTTGTTATTGTACTTTAGTCCTTCACAAGCATTGTTGTATTCAAAGCCAGTTTAGTTCCGGAGACTTCCAAAAGGTTTATTACATTTCTCAATTGCATATCCATCAAGCACAATGTTGCCAAAAAACAAGTTAGGTTATGTTTGGACAGAACAGTCCAACTTTGCAAAGAACCTCCACTCTTTAGTCATAAGACAAATATAACATACATCTGTTCCTTTCGTTTTACAAATGCACATTAGCGGTGTTCAGTGTACGTGTATTTTGATCCTTTTTATTGGGAGGCGATGACAATGGATACCACTCTTGCCTATGTGTGGGGCTGCAGTGTCTTCTGGCTCCTTTCTCAAGGCTAAGCTTGGTAAAAAAAAAAATTAAAAAAATCTATAAATAAAACAATAATAATAATATCTAGTTGGCTCTATCCAGATTTGCAGAAAAGGGACATCAAGAACAGAATAATTAAAAGCAATGTTAGAAACATTAAAATCATTTTCCAAAGCCTCTCCTGATCTAGTTTGAAAAATTATTTGCTTATCATTCTACTTTTTTAATTACATGTTTATTTTAAGTAAAGGGATGCATTATTATATATTTGTCAGAAAAGTTTCATCAGCATTGTGCCCCATTTGGTATTTGCTCCGAAAACTGAACTCATAAAGGGACGAAATTGAATTAGGTAACAAGATCTGATTTTATTTTCTATTATTATTATTATTATTATTATTATTATTATTATTATTATTATTATTATTATTATTATTATTATTATTTATTATACTGTACATATCTTAACATGTATGAATCTGTTTGCGATATTAAACTATATGCTTTGATATACTGTATAAAATATGCTATTGTACTGCAATTTAGAATCATATTAAGATGTTATTATATATAAGGGCTGAGCATGTTTGGGTTTGGTGTGTGGCCATGAAAAAGTCCATCCTAGCCTAAGCTGTATGTGTACATGTTCTTTACATGGCTGCCATGAAACTCAGAACATTGATGGTAGCTATTGACATTGCAAACAGTGACAGAGATGTACCATGAAAATCTGTGTGTCAATGTGCCCCCCTCAGTTTATTAACTGGCCTTCAGCTCAAGGAGCCTTAATTCTGACCCTAATAAAGATAGCCTAGGGGGAAACAGTATTGAGCACCAGCTCCTATATCCTGTTGTTCCCTGGTCAAAATTAGATGCTAATTAATTACCATTGGCATTTTTAGCAATACATGTCAGCTTCTATTTGGGATATCAATTTGTTATCTGACCAAACTGAATGCTCTTCGGCTACCAATGTGCATCCAGTTTTTCTGAATATATATATATATATATATATATATATATATATATATATATATATATATATATATATATATATATATATATTATTCAGAATTTTTTTGCAAACCTCCAAAAATGCTAATATTTATACCCTTTGAAGCTCTGATAGTATTGAATACAAAGTGCTAGAAATTTCAATATGATAATGCAGAACCTAATTTTAGAATAAAACCTAAGCATAAAAGGGTTAGACATAGGATGATTGCTGTCATTACCAATAAGTCAATATGGGAAAAAGTAAAGAGCTATCTATCTGAAGACCTTAGGCAGAAAATGATTTATTGTCATAAAGCTGGAGATGGATACATGAACATTTCCAAGCATTTGAGTATCCCAATTTCAACTATTGTTTGTATTATCAAGAAGTACAAGTGTCATGGTACTGTCACAATGCTCCCTCGTTCTGTAAGAAAGAAGGTTCTTTCACCAAGAACAAGTAAAATAATTATAAGGAAAGTTAATAACAATCTGAGATTGGCTGCCAAAGATATTCAAAGTCAATTGGCTGCAAGTGGGACTGGGATTTCCATTTCAATCATAGGTCGAGTATTGCATGGTGAAGGTCTCAGTGGTAGCAGGCCAAGGAAAAAGCCACTGTTAGGAAAACATCACAAGAACAATTGCTTAAAGTTTTCAAAATGGCATTTGAATGATAGATATGTGTTCTGGTCAAAGGTTTTGTGGAGTAATAAAACAAAATTGAGCTATTTAGTCACGCTGATAGTCATTAGTTTGGAGAATGTCTGGTGAGGTGTACAAAGAAAAGAACACCATACCTACTGTCAAGCATGGAGGTGGTAATATCCTTCTATGGGGCTGTTTTTCCTCTAATGGCACAGGAAATTTAGTTCCAATACATGGTGAAATGGATTCCATAGCATACCAAAAGATTTTGGCCAAATAGTTGAAACTCTCAGCTACAAAAGCAAAACTTTATTATATTTCAATTGGAAGACTGATTAGACACATTGTTAAGTATGATAATTTATTAAAATAAGATTGTGTTTGATTAACATCTATTCAGTGCAGTGGTTGAGGCCAATGTTTTAAATCTGTGCTCCTTTTGTTAACATGGCTGTATAAATAAATGACTTAAAGTTACTGGACTCCCAGATCATACCAGGCTTGGGTGCTATAGGGGTTTAATGCATAATGTCTTAGTTAAGCAGTATTCAGTTTGTAACTAGGACTATGGCAATTGATGTTCAAATTAACACCTCCTTGCTTCTGCTCTTCCAAGCTAAAAGTGGTAGAGCAAAAGCAACCTTGTTGAAGGTGGGTGACATTGACTCCACTTCCACAGGAGAAAATGAAAGGAATCCATACAAGCTATCTTGGAAACTATTACAGTAATCCCTCATTATATGAGCATAATTCGTTCCTTGAAAACTCCTCATTAGGCGAATCTCGTATAACAGAAATGAAATCCCCATTGGTTCCCATGTTATAATCTTTGATTGGTTCCAGAGCCCAAAAAATGTCCTCTTCAACACCCAAAATTGCCCTTAATAAAGGACAGAATGGTATCTAAATATGAAATCACTGAAATTCTGTATCAATCATTAAAGAAATTAGCCTAAAGTTGTTCAGTAAATGACAAATAAACAATCTCTAGCGGTATGCATGAGTCCCTCGCAAATAAAGACCGGGGCTGACACAGTTTTCATTCAAGCACTTATCATAGTATATAAACAATAACAAGTAGTTGTCATGCAGTCAAAAACCTATAAATACCTCCAATGTTTTGATTCAAACACATGCTCCCTTGAGAAAGATATGTACAACATATCAAAATGTTGGGCAGCTGAGTCTTTGAGCTAATATATATATATATATATATATATATATATATATATATATATATATATATATATATATATATATATATATATATATACAGCTCTGGAAAAAATTAAGAGACCACTCCAAAATTATCAGTTTCTCTGGTTTTACTATTTATAGGTATGTGTTTGGGTAAAATGAACATTTTTGTTTTATTCTATAAACTAATGACAACATTTCTCCCAAACTCCAAATAAAAATTTTGTCATTTAGAGCATTTATTTGCAGAAAATGACAACTGGTCAAAATAACAAAAATGATGCAGTGTTGTCAGACCTCGAATAATGCAAAGAAAATAAGTTCATATTCATTTTTAAACAACACAATACTAAAGTTTTAATTTAGGAAGAGTTCAGAAATCAATATTTGGTGGAATAACCCTGATTTTTAATCACAGCTTTTATGGAGCATTGTCCTGCTGGAAAAAACAATCCTCAGAGTTGGGGAACATTGTCAGAGCAGAAGGAAGCAAGTTTTCTTCCAGGACAACCTTGTACTTGGCTTGATTCATGCGTCCTTCACAAAGACAAATCTGCCCGATTCCAGCCTTGCTGAAGCACCCCCAGATGAGTCCAATTTTCAGCATTGCCCAACACCTGGTCGTCTAATGGTTAGACGGAGACCTGGCGAGGCCTACAAGCCACAGTGTCTCGCACCCACTGTGAAATGTGGTGGAAGATCGGTGATGATCTGGGGGTGCTTCAGCAAGGCTGGAATCGGGCAGCTTTGGCATGAATCAAGCCAAGTACAAGGTTGTCCTGGAAGAAAACTTGCTTCCTTCTGCTCTGACAATGTTCCCCAACTCTGAGAATTGGTTTTTGCAGCAGGACAATGCTCCATGCCACACAGCCAAGTCAATCAAGGTGTGGATGGAGGACCACCAGATCAAGACCCTGTCATGGCCAGCCCAATCTCCAGACCTGAACTCCATTGAAAACCTCTGGAAGGTGATCATGTGACACTGCATCTTTTTTGTTGTTTTGACCAGTTGGCATTTTCTGCAAATAAATGCTCTAAATGACAATATTTTTATTTGGAATTTGGGAGAAATGTTGTCAGTAGTTTATAGAATAAAACAAAAATGTTCATTTTACCCAAACACATACCTATAAATAGTAAAACCAGAGAAATTTTTGCAGTGGTCTCTTAATTTTTTCCAGAGCTATGTGTATATATATATATATATATATATATATATATATATATATATATATATATATATATATATATATATATAGAGAGAGAGAGAGAGAGAGAGAGAGAGAGAGAGAGAGAGAGAGAGAGAGAGTTAGTTTTAGTTAGTTAGTTTAATTGTATTAATTTATCTGGTGTACTAATTTACTGCAACTTGCAAACCTAGGTAGTGAAGTAAAACTAGCACGTCCATTCGATTTTTTTTCTCATGATTAAGCATTTTAGATTAGAGCTGTGTATTTTCTTTGTGCCGCCTGTGTGACTTTTTGATACCATAATTACTATTGTCAATGCTGATTAATGAACATTCATTAATAAACATCCTGTTATTAAGTTTCCACCTGCAACTGACGATCTTGCCTGGAATCAATTAACCTTTGTTACTGCGATATAGCCCACAAAGGCATTTTGTCATAGGTCAGATTGAGCAAGCAATTTGAGTGTTTGATTTTACCATATTGAGATTGTTACTTTTTTGTTTTCTTCCACCTTCTTTGTAGGCATAGTGCAAGACATTTGTTCAATGGAAGTATTTCAACCTCATCCTTCTCTACCTAGGGCACACACATATGGGCGTGTTGTGTATATATCCATATATAGCAGCTATATATATATATATATATATATATAGTGGAAGAGAATTCCCCATTTAAAGCAGTTTTTGTATTATTGTGCAAGTTACATTTTTTTTTTAGCCTGTTAGTGATTATATGTGTCAGGAAGTCTAGTAGATGTTCATAAATGCAAAATACTGATTTCAAAGTTGAAATGAACATAATTGTCTACAGTTACTACAACTTTAATTTGAGGGAAAAATGCTGTGTATGATATATGATATTGTCTGAAATAGAGGTTCCTCTACCAATGTTCATGAAGTACTGTGGGCATTCCAAAAATGAAAGAAGAGTGTGTCATGTATTTTCATGTAATATAGTACCATGTATGGAAAAGAAAGTGTGTTTAACCCTAAATCAACAATGGAAAATGTGGAATTGCTTTCTTTTTCTCAAGTTCTGCATCTGCCTAGCCATGCTGCATAAATTAATGCAGGCAAGATAGAATCCAAAAAGAGCACAGGTAAAAATGGTAATAATACTGTTGTAGATGTTAAGCACAAAGATCAGACATTTTACATTTTATTCAGAAAGGTTCTTTTTTTTTTTAATAAAATACTGGGTTAGGGACCAGGGGTGACACAGTTTTCTTTCATGCGCTTATAATAGTGTTAGAAAACATACGTTATAGTAAATATTAATGAAATTGTATAAACTCTAACAATAAATAATGAACAGTTATGAAAAAGAAAATTAAAAGAGAATATTAAATATAAAACAGATATAAAAACGCACTTTATATATCTCTTTACCTTATATAAGTAAAGAAGAGATAGCAGAAGACAGCTGATGACAAATCTTTAACTGAAGAACAATGTCTTAATCCTAAGGTAACAACACTCATCGAAAAAGTCTTGTCTGCGCAGATGTTGCGGTGGAGGCGTTGTTGTAATTTGTAGTCAGTTTTTTTGTGAGGGTGATGGTGTTGGTGGGTCATCTGGATCTTCCTCATCACCAACACCAAAAGAGACGTCACACTTGATATCCATTGGCATGCTAGCAGCTAAATTAGTTCTTTATTTATCAGTTCTTCTCCATGCTAAGGTAACACATCTTCAAAGTCATCTTCATCAAAGCCTGCACAATCATTTCTTGTATTCCTGCAACCACCTCTTTAAATCCACTAGACATACACCATTTCTGGCAATAAATTCTTCCAAACAGAATTCATACATTGTTTCGTAACTTTCTCCCAAGCAATGTTGATGTTATCAATTGCCATTTTTATGTTGTAGTTCTTCCACAATTGATTGATAGTTGTGTCATCACCAGCTTCCAACCCTGTTACTATGTAGTGTATTACTTGATGCAAATAATATGCCTTGAAAGGCAGTGATGACTCCCTGGGCCATTGGTTGCAGCATAGAGGTGGTGTTTGGAGGCAAAAAAACAACACCAATATTAGGTGCGATGTCTTCAATATTCTTAGGATGACCTGGGGCCTTATCCAATACCAAAACGACCTTGTTATCAAGGTTGTTTTGGGCACAATATTCAACAATGAGTGGTGACAGATTTTCAGCAATGTAGCGACTGAAAATTCTGGTGGTCATCCAAGCCTTCTTATTCCAATACCAAAGCACAGATAATTAATTTTTCAAGATGCTCTTCAGGGCTCTAGAGTTTTGGGAATGGTGCACTAAAAGTGGCTTCATGTTCAGGTCACCTTCTAGATTGCCACCAAGGAGGAGAGAGAGATGCTCCTTCGAGATCTTATCCCCAGAGCATGTTTCTCATCACGAGAAATACATGTACGAGAGGGCATTTTCTTCCAAAACAAACCTGTCTCGTCAACATTGAACACTTGCTTTGGTGACCACCTTCATCAATAATCTTTTGAAGTTCAGCTGGGAATGACGTTGCTGCTTCGATATCGGCACTTGCCTTTTTGTCACAGTTTTATGTTGTGCAAATTTGCACGTTTTTGATATCTCTCAAACCAGCCACTGCTTGCTTTAAATTCAATTTCTGATGTTTCCTGACCTTCATCTGCTGCCTCCTTTTTCAAATCGTCAAACAATGATAGTGTTTTTTTTCTTGAATAACATTATAAGGCAGAGACGAGTACTTACTATCTTGTTATACATTCTAGCTTCATGCCACCAATGTTTGATTGGGAAATTTGTTTTAACTTTTCCTTTTGCAAGTAAACAGTCCTTACAGTTAATGAGAACAATTTCATGGCCAAACATATGTCTTTCGATCATTCAACTTGTTCAATTCTTTTAATAATCTCCAGCTTCTGTGCAACATTTAATGGTTTTCTAACCTTCTTGACACTTCCACTAGCATTTCCAACACATTTAGGAGCCATGATGGGTTGGTTGGTTAAGAAATTTTCACTGATAAAGTTATGAGTTCGCCAACTGACAATCGCTACACACAGAGACAACACGAGAACGGTACAAAGACAAAGAAGGCTCACAGCGCATGCTGGGATGGCGGTGGATGCTGTGATGTATGCCTTGCGCAGACGCAATACAATCAGCCACTTTGCGAGCTCTCCACACCTTGATTGACCTGGCTGTGTGGCATGGAGCATTGTTCTGCTGGAAAAACCAATCCTCAGAGTTGGGGAACATTGTCAGAGCAGAAGGAAACAAGTTTTCTTCCAGGACAACCTTGTAATTGGCTTGATTCATGCCAAAGCTGCCCGATTCCAGCCTTGCTGAAGCACCCCCAGATCATCACCGATCCTCCACCACATTTCACAGTGGGTGCGAGACACTGTGGCTTGTAGGCCTCTCCAGGTCTCCTTCTAACCATTAGACGACCAGGTGTTGGGCAAAGCTGAAAATTTGACTCATCTGGGGGTGTTTCAGCAAGGCTGGAATCAGGCAGATTTGTCTTTGTGAAGGGCGCAAGAATCAAGCCAAGTACAAGGTTGTCCTGGAAGAAAACTTGTTTCATTCTGCTCTGACATTGTTCCCCAACTCTGAGGATTGTTTTTTCCAGCAGGACAATGCTCCATGCCACACAGCCAGGTCAATCAAGGTGTGGTTGGAGGACCACCAGATCAAGATCCTGTCATGGCCAGCCCAATCTCCAGACCTGAACCCCATTGAAAACCTCTGGAATGTGATCAAGAGGAAGATGGATGGTCACAAGCCATCAAACAAAGCCGAGCTGCTTGAATTTTTGCGCCAGGAGTGGCATAAAGTCACCCGACATCAATGTGAAAGACTGCTGGAGAGCATGCCAAGATGCATGAAAGGTCTGCTTGAAAATCAGGGTTATTCCACCAAATATTGATTTCTGAACTCTTCCTAAGTTAAAACATTAGTATTGTGTTGTTTAAAAATGAATCTGAACTTATTTTCTTTGCATTATTCGAGGTCTGACAACACTGCATCTTTTTTGTTATTTTGACCAGTTGTCATTTTCTGCAAATAAATGCTCTAAATGACAATATTTTTATTTGGAATTTGGGAGAAATGTTGTCATTAGTTTATAGAATAAAACAAAAATGTTCATTTTACCCAAACACATACATATAAATAGTAAAACCAGAGAAGCTGATAATTTTGCAGTGGTCTCTTAATTTTTTCCAGAGCTGTATATATATATATATATATATATATATATATATATATATATATATATATATATATATATATATATATATATATATATAATATATAGCTTAAAGAGCTCAGCTGCCCAACATTTTGATATGTTGTACATATCTTTCATATCTCCAGAAAACTGATAATTTTGCAGTGGTCTCTTAATTTTTTCCAGAGCTGTGTATATATATATATATATATATATATATATATATATATATATATATATATATATATATATATATATATATATATATATATAATTTAAGTAAAGACACATTGAAATGATTCTCCATACGTTACCAGAGTTTGATTCTCTCCATAATGTCGTTGGCTCTTTTATTAAAGTTTAACAAGGGATGATGGGGCCAACACCAACGCAATATAATTAAACAATACATGAAGCTACAGAATTGTGTTAATAATAAGGCAATGCTGTAAGCCTCAGAATCTGAAAGGTAAAATAAATGTGTCTTTGCCTTAGCCCTAAAGCCTCAAATAAAAAATGTGGCAACAGTTTGCAGGACTTCAATATACTGGAGAACCACATAAAACATTTATATGAATACCGCAATTGTAATTGCTCACTATAAACAAACGGTTTTATTTATTTCACAGTAACTAATTGCTAATAAAAAAAAAAAAAAAGTCTTCACAACTATTGTTATTAGGAAGCACATTATCCACGATTGTTGACACATGTAACTATCAGTAAGAAAAGCAACCATGAATTGTTAACAGATTGTCTTAAGACTCCCTGGTGCTACTGACAGATAAATCAGGCTTCCTTTTGTTAACAGTTGATTTGAAGAATAATAGTCCAGAAACTGGAATTTAAATCGTGTAAACCAATATGCTGATTTTGATGGTTGGCTTGCTCAGCTGTTGTGATGAGAAGTCAGTGAAGATGTTTGTTTCTATTAAATACAAGCAGTCTCATTATCTTACGGTTTGTGTGAAACAATAAATAACAAGGCTGTAAACTCCTATGGGTTATACAAATGTAAACATTTACTACTACGACAACTACCACTAGAACAACTACTACCAATGATAAGGTTCATAAAAGAGAAGCCACATTCTTCTCTTTATTGTGACTTAAGAGACATTCAGTGGTATTTCCTTTATCTTTAACATAGTTGACATAGGTTTTGTAAAATGTAGAGGGTAAATTCGAAGAACGAAGGCTTAGAAAATGTTCTGCCCGAGTGAGGCTTGGCTCAGTGACTCCTGCTGTCAATACACGGGGACTTACTCAGAGAAGCCAGCATGCTGGCTCAGGAACCATTACAGACAAAACTGGAACACAATTGAAGGTTGCGGTAAGAGGCTTTAGTCCAAGTTGTCAAGGAAAAGACAAACGATGTTGTTTAAACAGTCTGAAAATAAGATCAGTTTTTACTTAACTTTAGAGCACTCAGCCCTTGTCAACAACTGTATCCAAAATATTTAGGCCTTAGTACTTCTGACTTTGTATTGGTACAGGAATGGCTTTGGTGATGTTCTATGTGAACTACATTTATACATTTATGTAACATATAACATGCAATACAGCATATTGGTAATCTGTACTGTACTGTACTATATTGTCTACACATTTTCAAGAAAGATAGGAAATTGTCTTGTGCTAGTATATTTGTATTAGGTTTATTAAACAAAGCATTTTAAAATTGTGATTGTAGATTAACCAAACCTAGAGTATGTACAATAAAAAACAAAATTTTAAAAAATCATCATTCAGTGATCTTGCCCTAGTCTGAATTATGTAGCTGCTTCTCTGTACATTTGTTGGCAGTGGCCGTAGGCCTGGCTTGTTACAAAAGACAGATCCGCCAAAATGTCCCAATGGGATATACTGAAATTATTTCAAAAAATGTAAAGCATCAATTCCAGAATTCAATATTTCCAGAATTAAATAATTAAATAATTCCAGGATTAACTTTGTGAGCAAACTGAAAACAAATCACAAGCCTTACAAGCTTATAGTTAAAAAATAAATAAATAAATCCCATTTGAAAATGCTTTGGTATAAAATGACTCTAACTCACCTTTACAAGCAATCTGCAATTTATCACCACAGGTTTGATTAAAATTGTATTTCTTAATAGAATCTAACGAGATAATTATTAATTGTGCATGCTTTAAAAGAGCCTTTAATGAGGTTGGGGGTGTGAGCAGAAAGCTGTCAACATTTATTAACAGGTGGTGCTTCTTAATGTTTCTGTCTCTTGTGTTCTATACTTCATTAAAAAACAGTCCTTGTTGATAATCAAGTAAACCCCAAAGGTACTTTTAGATGTAAGGATTTGGGCATCTATAATATCCCCAGTGCTATTAAATTCCACTATTCCACCTATTGTTAGGTTTCCATCTACTGATTTGTGATGTTAAGTGTGTAGAACTAAGGTACAGAACAACTTTAGGTTGACATTTTTGTATTGTTGTTCTCTCATATGTGCATAGTGACCTTTGATCAAGGCAGTTCTTATGTAATAGGCAATGAATGCTTATACACAATAACATCACTGTATAACTGTATCAAATAGTAGTAAATCCTTGTTTAATCATTTGGACAATTAACACCACACATTTCTGAAAAGAAAGCACTGTGAGTTTTCAAAAGCTCAAAAGTTGCCAGAGAAATTACTTTAATTTATAATACAATACAATTTTAATGTTATAAAGTAGCCTGTCATGTTGCACACTGCTAAGACACAGTACAGGGACCAAGAGAAATCTTCCCTGATGAAAAAACATATATTTTTAATATATGGTAGAAAAGTATGATCCTTATATTTTTCATATACATGTATAAATTGGCCCCCTTTTTTACATATTTAAAATACAGTATATCAGATATATTTAAACTATATTTTAGTCTGGAATCCATATACTTATTTTATGTGTTGAAAATATATGGTGCACCATTGTCACAGATGGCTTTGTGTGGCGTGTGGGTGGTGACGTCAGGTTCAGGAAGCAATAGTCAAAACAAGGTATGGCGGGGCAAAACTGAAACACAACAGCACTCAGTGCATTTATTAAATAATAACTAAAATAAAGATTTATACAAAACTCTAAACAAAAAGGACACAAGATCCAAACAAACAAACAAACAAACAGTAACAAGTAGAATGCTGGTTGAAAAAGTAGCAATTGTTTAATTTATTTTTTACCAAACTCAGGTCTCTCCTCTGACACTCTCCTTCTAATAAGCCTGGAGTGTGTCTTTTTATAGTCTGTGGTTGGAGCCTTAATTAACTAATTTAATACAATAATTACTTTAAGGCTCCAGCCACATTCCCACGAGGGTCCTAGGGAAGGGGTTTTAACCCCATACCCACAGACTGCACATTAGAAGACCGGCATTTTTTGCCGGTCTCAAACAGTAAATAAGATGGACGGCATCGTCCGCCTGCATAAAAATACAATGATATTTACAATAATAATAATAATAATAATAATAAATAATAATAATAATAATAATTAGAAGAAGAAGAAGAAGAAGAAGAAGAAAGAAGAAGAAGAAGAAGAAGAAGATGAAACAAAAACTTACATAAATAATAACACACAAGGGGTTGGCACCCTGTCACAACCATATATTTTCATTAATCTGTAATCCATATAAAATAAATATATGGATAACAGACTAAAATATATTTTAAATATATAAAGAAGGGGCCAATTTCTATATATGAAAAATATAAGGTCATACTTTTCTACCATATATTAAAAATATATGTTTGTTCCATAAGGGTTACTGTAAGCCAAGGCATAACATAAGTTTTAAGCTTTGATTTGAAAACTTGAATAGATACAGAATATATGATATCCCTAGGCAGAGGCTTCTTCAGTTTGAGTGTCTAGCAGCTGAAAGCCCTATCCCATGGGATCTGGGTTGAACTGAGCATTAAGTAGGCTGGCACATAGAAGCGTCTAAGTAGAAGTAGAAGTGAAGTGATACACATTCAAAGACAAAGCCATTCAGGGCTTTACAGGTGAGAAGAATCGATTCTTTACCAGACAGGCAACCAGTGCAGTGCGGCCAGAATTACAGTAGCATGATGATTTGAATTAGTGCTGGTCAGCACACACAAAGGGTTAGTACGAGCTATAGGCTACAGATTGTTGTACCAAAAATGAGCTAACAAAAATGTAACTGATATCGTTCGCTATTTGCACTGTGCTAGTATCTTATTTACAAGCATTTTAACATGCATAAAAAACAATATGTGGAGTTAGTTCTTATCTTTAAACATTAACAGTAACTTTAATGTCCTTAGAAATAAAGCAAACTTGAGCTTTAAATTTTTGGCTTAGATCACCCCTGATCATCTCATACAGTGGTTCCCAACCTTTTTCAATGTAGGGACCACCTTGCTATTTGGATTTTTCCCATGGACCGCAAGAGATTGTTTATTTGTCATTTACTTAATAACTTTAGGCTAATTTCTGTAATAATTGATACATAATTTCAGTGCTTTCATATTTAGATACTGTTCTGTCCTTTATTAAGGGGGGTTTGGGTTTTTGAAGAGGACAGTTTTTGGGCTCTGGAACCAATCAAAGATTATAACATGGGAACCAATGGGGATTTAATTTCCGTATTATGAGATTTCGCCTAACAAGCAGTTTTCAAGGAACGAATTACGCTCGTATAAAGAGGGATTACTGTATATATCTATATTTGCTGTTGTTATACAACTTGGTTATGACATTCTTGAGCACAAGTTATATAGATTATCACTGCACTCACATTTTAAATGTACATACTGCAAATGTCCTGGCTTTTTTAAATTCCAATAGCTATAATTTTGTATTTAAAACCATGGCTGAGGATTTATGTTACAAACATACTTTTGAACATTATCAACATGCTATTATTTTAAGTGACAGGTGTTTGAGAGTAAACACGCCTTTATATTTGACTCCTCATACAAAGACAGAAGAAAAAAAAAAAATCCTAATTTCCTAATTTCTACTACCATGCTAGTGATTTATTGTTTTGTTTTTGTTTTTGCCAAAATAAATAGAGCTGGATTTTCACAGGTAGTTGTATCTGTGTGGGTGCTGCCTTGAGAAAAAATAGTTATTCATGGATCTGAAAACTAAAAACAGTCCTGCATACTTAAGGAACCACTAGTAAAAGTGTAATCATGCAGAAATGTGAAAAGGAAAGTCTTTCTGTATACTGCAATGGTAGATGGATTTTACTCTGTGGCTGCTTTTTATTTCCAAGGTGCATCTCAGCTATGTATTCTCCATTTACGTGAAACGTAAATATGGTATTATTTATTCTCTTTGTGAAACACATTTAAAACATCTAAATATGTCCAGATCTCGTCATTTTAACACCCTGCACATATTTGTTAATGTGCAGGACAGTGGAAAATGAAAGAAATTAAAAACACTCAAGTGGATTGCTACTGATCCACCATCGTGTACTGTAAAGATTGACATATATGTTCACCTTTAAATATACCTGCTTGACCTTTGCCCAACTGCGGTATTATTCAATCACCACTAGATGTTTGCAACAAACACCAACCTAAACACTCTTTTGCATCTTAGAGATCAATTAAAATTTCCGGTAGTATGTTCTTTCAGATTTGTCTTTTGCAATTTCAGCCACAAACCTTATTTGTCATGTAATATAATTACTCTGGTATTGAAAGTTATCAGCCTGCTCTGGTTTTTTGACTGAAACTAGAAATCTGCTTTCCTCCCAATGCCTATTCCATTGGGCCGCATACAATATACTGTTCAGTGCATTATGTATGTGTGCAGTCTATCACTGTTGAATTTAATTATTACTGTATAGGAATTGAATTGGTAGAATGGGTAGAGCATAATAGCAAAAGTAGCTATTGGAAATTGCTTTAGCTATCATAAGATCCTGATTAAAAGTTAAAAGCCTCCTACTAATCTTCTACCCAAATAGACACTAAGCAATACCTTACTTTGTTTAGAATATTTATAAAAATATTGGTCTTAAAGGTTCCAAGTATTCTTTTAATTATTGTCACTTGTCCATAAATGCCACATGGAACATTTTAAGCATGTAACAACAGCTTATTTTTATTTTTATACAAAAAAAAAAAAAAAAAAAACATCTGGATTCTTTCAGCTTTGTTTGCAACAAAAGCTTAGTGTTCTCCTTATAAACATTTTGTCGGAATGTTATGGTTTAATATTTGAAGTTTATTTCTCCTCTTTTAGTAAATATATATATATATATATATATATATATATATATATATATATATATATATATATATATATATATTCCCCCATACTTTTTTGAGATATAAAAGGTGTTACAAAATGCATACAGATGTTACAGCCTGTAGAAATCACACATGATCTATATCTGTGTATACATTCCTAAATTCCTACTTTTCAGTTAAAGAAACTACTATAATCCAAGCAACAAGTGTTTACAAAATCTAAGGAAAATTTAAAATATTTCTATTCTGTTTATCTCTGATATGCACAGTAAGGCAATGTTAGGGTAAGGTAACCCTAACCCGAATCATAGGTACTGCACTTAGTTCACTGTAACGACACAACTATAGGATGTAAAACATATAACAGTCTCCAACAGGATGTGGAAACGCAACTGCCTGGTGGTTACAACAAATTTTGTTTATACAGTTTGTGTGCTTCTTTTAGCCACTGAATTCAACAACTTGCTTTATGTTTGTGTGTTTTGACATTTTTTAATATTGTTTAGTAGATGGCTAAGATCCATGTCTAAATAACTGTGATCTTCATCCAAATTCGGGAAAGGGCTAAACGGTTAACTCAAGTAATTTTAAATTTCCGTTCTTAGATTTCTCAACATTCCCCTTAAAACCAAAATATGTTTGGTATGCCTGTTTTACTGTAGAGTGTGCAATTCGTTTTCTGTTTTACAAATTCAAATATTTTTCTCACCACACTTACAAACAACATGATTAGTATATATCTATATATATCTATAATTTGAATTACAGATCCGTTAATGTTTTAATACATGTCATGTATATGTAGATGTAGATTTTTTTTATAATTCAGTACTATTCTACACCTTCATTTTCTACATGTCTTCAAGGTTCGCATTTTTAGTATCAATTAGTCCATTTTTGTATCATATTAGTTAATCTGGAATTCCCAGGTCATATTATATATATCTGGATATATAACTATATCTATCTATAGATAAAGTCCTGATATCTATATATACTTTTCTTTTCAACAGGATCATTGCCAAGGCATCGGAGAATCTCATGTCCACTCAAGGTATAAGCATTGTGTTTGGACCCACTCTCCTGTGGCCTCAGTTTGATACTGGAAACATGGCTGTGCATATGGTATACCAGAACCAGATTGTCGAACTGATATTAATAGAATATTATGAGATCTTTGGACCCACAGATGAGTGACAATCTGACTTCAGGAAACAGCTGTGCATCAATTTTGTTAAACAACAACAAATACACTTTTTGATTTTGATTTGATTGCCCATTCCAATAATTTGTCAATTTTAATAAATGACCAGCATTGGATCAATGTTTATAAAGTTGTATATAATTTCTTCATTCACAAAACTATAAGTGGCTTTTGCTGTATATTCATTTTTTAACCACTGAATGGTATATTGGATGCATTCCCTCAATTCTACACCAAGAAAGCTATTCACAGCTACTTGGGTAAAGGATAATTGTGAGTTTTAAAATTATTTGTAATTCAGAAGCCTGCTCACCAATAACAATTACATCTCCTAGTTTCCAATGTTATTAGATTTGTGCATTTATGTTTAAGTTGGCTGCTACAGTATATGCCTATGATTAACTTTGCCAGGGTATGACATGCTTTTGAGCATTTGCTGCAGAATTGCTAACCAAATGTAAGATGATTAAAAAAAGTTTCTTACAGTTTATAAATTACATTTTTATTTCAAACATATTACAGTACTAGGAAGTAAAAAGGCTTGTCATTACACTTAATGAAATACATGGATATTAACTGATGCTCAAGTCCTCAATTCGTAAAAGGTCAATTAATTCTTATTTATAAAGAAAATAATACTTAGTTTCCCAGAAAAACATTATTTAAATGACATATCTAATACTAAGAATGATAAGCATGGCCTATAGCCTACAGTAAAGTGTAAGTTTGTTTTCTCTCTTCCAGGAAGCATTAGTAAAACAAAAAGACCCAGATAAGTTACAGTCCCATGAATAGGTGAATTATATAACTGTTAAGGCATCTGCATTTATAGATCGAGGCAGTGGTTCAGGCAAGGAGTTTACACCAGCCCCAGTGTGTTGAAATCACCCATTTTAAAACTAACCACTTCAAACCACACTGAACCAAACCAGTTCTTATGGATACTGAGCCATAATAGGTCTGAGTTCAGCCACAGTGCACTACTAATGCAGACAAAACCCAGAATAAGAGTAACAAACTGCAATATCAACTTGGCCAACATATTTTTGGCACTATTTACAGACCACTGTTTTTAGATATGCAAATACAGATGCACCAGATAGCCACAATTCACAATATACAATGATATGTATAATCCACTGCTTCATAGTTTGATAAAATGCCAATGCAATAGACTCTTCTTGCACCTGAATCCATTTAGGAATACAGTTTTGAGCAATTTGTATCAATTGTTAGCCAACAAAGGTCTATGAATATAGCCTGCCACATTAGTGCTTTATTTTAATGTATTAGACGAAAAATCCAACCCCCTAAGAGCTGGCATAGCTATAAATGGAATTTAAATGTTGCATTTGCAATAAAATATACCTCCATGTGTATAAGTGTGTTTATTTTTCAATAAAAATCATAACAAACATCATGTTGTCATTGGTCACTCTTTGCTTAACATTTAATGTCCTTTGGTGACCTATAATAAATACTGTACTCATATAGCTGAAAAACACTAGTTTCTGTCTTGTATATACAGCTATTTGTCTTGTGTAGAATAGAACTTAGACTGCTCCTCATCTCCCAGTGATAATTACTTAGTTGAATCATACAGCTGTTTTTCTTTAAAACAGCATAAATGTATACAACACAGTGAGAAAGAGCAGATACAAAGTGTATTAGAACACGTTGTACATTCTAAATACATAGCCACAATGTTATTTTACCAGGATTCTTGGAAACCTTCTTAATAACGTATTCAGTCCAGTCTTTGCATACTGTATTGCTCGCATACACATAAACATAGCATATTTGTTTATACTTGTACAAAAAAATTCCCAGAAAAGGATTGCCAACAACCTGGCTGTAAATGCTTTCCCGGGGATTACAGAATGTGTGTGCTTTATTTTTCTCAAGCATGTTATACTATATCGTGATTTATATTAGTAATTAATTTTTTCTACTGTACCGTTACAATTAAGTCACATGACCATTAGACTATGTGATGAACTTTAAAGTTGTAAATGCATTCTTATTCAAATAACCAACCCGTTTTATTAACTAAAAGTGAATCAAACCCTCCCACTTAAACATTGCATAGTCTCACAAAAGCTGATGCAAACCCTCTAGTTTGGAATAAAACAGTTTACAAAAAATAGCAAAGACAAGTATCGTTTTGAGTATGTGTTTATTGTACCAGTGTATGCTAGGATACTTATATAAAAATAAAATAAAATCCAAGACTGTATTAAAACAAATAGCGACAGTTTTTGTTTGTGTAAAAGTAAAAGTATTTCCTTTGGGTAACAAAACCTTAATTGTGCAATGATGCCTTCAGCCATTATATAACAATCACAGTGACTTCTGTAAACTTCAGGCAATATTTTAAATAAACTGGAAAGTAGTAATTAATTGCATAATATATACATTTATTGTTGTAATTATGCATTTTTACTAACAGATTGTATTTATTTTAGTTAATGTGCGGTCTATTTAATAACTTAATAAACCATTATGTTTTGCATTAAATGAAGTGGTTGTCATGTGCATACAGTATTAATTGTTAGTCCATCAGCAGCTGTTCTCTAAAGCAATCTGAATATCTATATAGCTTTAGTTTCCCCATGATGTGTTATTCAACAGACTGATATATTGGTAAATAATAATAATAATAATAATAATAATAATAATAATAATAATAATAATAATAATAATAATAATAATAATAATAAAAATATAAAATACTTCAGTAACTAACCACAAGCAGAATAAGCCTTTGATTTTCTACCCAGCTTGCCACACTTCTGAATGATGAATTTTATATAAAAAAAAAAAAAAAAAAAGAAAGCTACTGAATTCAACAGAAGTTTGACCAGGTTGTCGCCTTAAAGGAAAACAGAAGGAAAACTAGAAATAAAGTACAATTGAAAGATTGTCACTGTTTTGCTGCCAGGAATATTTCAACACTTAAACATAGAATTATGATCACTTTAAATCTGTGAAGTTTAATTTCATATCTATAAATAGTCAAACTTGCATAAGGTCCCTCGTCAAATTAGTATGCTTGGCAAGAATTACGTTATGTTGAGTTTATTTTTGCAGACAAATTGCTGCAACATGTTTGGCTGGCAAAGAAACTCAGTTTATAAATAAAGATTACAAAAAAGGCCCCCAAAACTTCAAAGCCCCCCCCCCCCCCCCCCCCCCCCCCCCCCCCCCAACTGAACCCAGCTCATCAAGTATATATCTTTTTTTTTAAGCTTCAACAATTACCTTTACCTTGCGAGTAGATTTTAAACCATTACGCCAAAATTTACTTTGACTTTGCCTGTCCTAAACTGCTGTTTACAAAGTCTAGAACCATTATGTATCTATATATGTATTAATCAGTGTTGATCAAAAGTATATGCAGATAATTATTATTTATTTTAATTCTTTAAATTTACTTCTACTAAAGAGTTCTCCAACATGATTATCAAACAGAGAATTTGTACAGATTTCCTTTCCTTTTTCCTCGTTAGTGTCTATATACAGTCTAACTATTTCCTGGATTTTAACAAACCAATGGCAAGATAAATAGTTAATGATACACACTGGTTCTTTACCATCTAGAGTGGTAATATGACCAGATGAGAGGTAATAGTTTATACTAGGTCAGTCCTATGTTGGGAACTTAATGACCAAACACTCAATGACTGGCTAGAGTAATTATAGAGCCTAAGGCAAAGCCAAGGGCAATTAATGCTCGACACCTTACAGGTACTAATATTATTATTATTATTATTATTATTATTATGAACCGCATGCCGTACTTCTTTTGAGATACCGTGATTGATCTCTTTTAGCTATAAAATAAAATTAGTAAAAATAATAATTACATTTGTTTTCGTTTTTTTTGACGAAATTAACTTTGTGTTATTGTGGTGGCAGAGTGGATGGCGCCTGAATCAGAGGCTAATACAAAAAGAGCTTTGCAATGTGACAGACTGGTAAATAGAGAGTTACTGAATTAAACATAACAAATAAAAATACAGTATATTTGTGTGCTATATCTGCAGACAAAAACTAAATCACTTGATGGAGACCAGGGTTTGGATTGTATATCTCTTATTATCTTCAGCTGCTCCAAAAATGCATTGAAAGTGCTCTAATTGCTTTCATTACTTAAATGTTGTAAATAATTAA